>NC_134886.1:170000-240000 GCF_041734735.1 Babylonia areolata | reverse complement strand
AGCAAACACCGCTACTGAACACCCACTATCCAAGCAAACACCACTACTGAACACCCACTATCCCAGCAAACACCGCTACTGAACACCCACTATCCCAGCAAACACCACTACTGAACACCCACTATCCCAGCAAACACCGCTACTGAACACCCACTATCCCAGCAAACACCGCTACTGAACACCCAACGGAAGTGTAGGCCTACCCGGCAGAGAGGCAAATTCTCTTGTGGCGTGCGGCTGCACGGAGATTTAACTTTGATTTAACTGCTGGCGTGTTGCCTGGCTGGTGTATAAAGATGAGGGGGGTGGGGTGGAGGTTAAGGGAAGGGTTTAGAGATAACATTACAGTGTGTAAAGTCATGGGGGAAGGGTTTAGAGATAACATTACAGTGTGTAAAGTCATGGGGGAAGGGTTTAGAGATAACATTACAGTGTGTAAAGTCATGGGGGAAGGGTTTAGAGATAACATTACAGTGTGTAAAGTCATGGGGGAAGGGTTTAGAGATAACATTACAGTGTGTAAAGTCATGGGGGAAGGGTTTAGAGATAACATTACAGTGTGTAAAGTCATGGGGGAAGGGTTTAGAGATAACATTACAGTGTGTAAAGTCATGGGGGAAGGGTTTAGAGATGACATTACAGTGTGTAAAGTCATGGGGGAAGGGTTTAGAGATAACATTACAGTGTGTAAAGTCATGGGGGAAGGGTTTAGAGATGACATTACAGTGTGTAAAGTCATGGGGGAAGGGTTTAGAGATGACATTACAGTGTGTAAAGTCATGGGGGAAGGGTTTAGAGATAACATTACAGTGTGTAAAGTCATGGGGGAAGGGTTTAGAGATGACATTACAGTGTGTAAAGTCATGGGGGAAGGGTTTAGAGATAACATTACAGTGTGTAAAGTCATGGGGGAAGGGTTTAGAGATAACATTACAGTGTGTAAAGTCATGGGGGAAGGGTTTAGAGATGACATTACAGTTAGTGCAGTCATTGGCGGGCTTTAGAGATGACATTACAGTTAGTGCAGTGATGGGCGGGCTTTAGAGGTGACATTACAGTTAGTGCAGTCATGGGCGGGCTTTAGAGGTGACATTACAGTTAGTGCAGTCATGGGCGGGCTTTAGAGATGACATTACAGTTAGTGCAGTCATGGGCGGGCTTTAGAGATGACATTACAGTACGTACAGTCATGAGGGGGTTGGGGGAGGGTTTAGAGATGACATTTTGACATTACAGTTAGTGCAGTCATGGGGTGGGGAGGGTTTAGAGATGACATTACCGTTAGTGTAGTCATGGGGTGGGGAGGGTTTAGAGATGACATTACCGTTAGTGCAGTCATGGGGAGGGTTTAGAGATGACATTACCGTTAGTGCAGTCATGGGGTGGGGAGGGTAGAGATGACATTACCGTTAGTGTAGTCATGGGGTGGGGAGGGTTTAGAGATGACATTACCGTTAGTGCAGTCATGGGGTGGGGAGGGTAGAGATGACATTACCGTTAGTGTAGTCATGGGGTGGGGAGGGTTTAGAGATGACATTACCGTTAGTGTAGTCATGGGGTGGGGAGGGTTTAGAGATGACATTACCGTTAGTGCAGTCATGGGGTGGGGGTGGAGATGACATTACCGTTAGTGCAGTCATTGGGTGGGGAGGGTTTAGAGATGACATTACCGTTGTGCAGTCATGGGGTGGGGAGGGTTTAGAGATGACATTACCGTTAGTGCAGTCATGGGGTGGGGGTAGAGATGACATTACCGTTAGTGCAGTCATTGGGTGGGGAGGGTTTAGAGATGACATTACCGTTGTGCAGTCATGGGGTGGGGAGGGTTTAGAGATGACATTACCGTTAGTGCAGTCATGGGGTGGGGGTAGAGATGACATTACCGTTAGTGCAGTCATGGGGTGGGGGTGGAGATGACATTACCGTTAGTGTAGTCATGGGGTGGGGAGGGTTTAGAGATGACATTACCGTTAGTGCAGTCATGGGGTGGGGAGGGTAGAGATGACATTACCGTTAGTGTAGTCATGGGGTGGGGGTGGAGATGACATTACCGTTAGTGCAGTCATGGGGTGGGGGTAGAGATGACATTACCGTTAGTGCAGTCATGGGGTGGGGAGGGTTTAGAGATGACATTACCGTTAGTGCAGTCATGGGGTGGGGAGGGTAGAGATGACATTACCGTTAGTGCAGTCATGGGGTGGGGAGGGTTTAGAGATGACATTACCGTTAGTGTAGTCATGGGGTGGGGAGGGTTTAGAGATGACATTACCGTTAGTGCAGTCATGGGGTGGGGAGGGTTTAGAGATAACATTACCGTTAGTGCAGTCATGGGGTGGGGAGGGTAGAGATGACATTACCGTTAGTGCAGTCATGGGGTGGGGAGGGTAGAGATGACATTACCGTTAGTGCAGTCATGGGGTGGGGGTAGAGATGACATTACCGTTAGTGCAGTCATGGGGTGGGGGTGGAGATGACATTACCGTTAGTGCAGTCATGGGGTGGGGGTAGAGATGACATTACCGTTAGTGCAGTCATGGGGTGGGGGTAGAGATGACATTACCGTTAGTGCAGTCATGGGGTGGGGGTAGAGATAACATTACCGTTAGTGCAGTCATGGGGTGGGGAGGGTTTAGAGATGACATTACCGTTAGTGCAGTCATGGGGTGGGGGTGGAGATGACATTACCGTTAGTGCAGTCATGGGGTGGGGAGGGTAGAGATGACATTACCGTTAGTGCAGTCATGGGGTGGGGGTAGAGATGACATTACCGTTAGTGTAGTCATGGGGTGGGGAGGGTAGAGATGACATTACCGTTAGTGTAGTCATGGGGTGGGGAGGGTAGAGATGACATTACCGTTAGTGTAGTCATGGGGTGGGGAGGGTAGAGATGACATTACCGTTAGTGCAGTCATGGGGTGGGGGTAGAGATAACATTACCGTTAGTGCAGTCATGGGGTGGGGAGGGTAGAGATGACATTACCGTTAGTGTAGTCATGGGGTGGGGAGGGTTTAGAGATGACATTACCGTTAGTGCAGTCATGGGGTGGGGAGGGTTTAGAGATGACATTACCGTTAGTGCAGTCATGGGGTGGGGAGGGTTTAGAGATGACATTACCGTTAGTGCAGTCATGGGGTGGGGAGGGTTTAGAGATGACATTACCGTTAGTGTAGTCATGGGGTGGGGGTGGAGATGACATTACCGTTAGTGCAGTCATTGGGTGGGGAGGGTTTAGAGATGACATTACCGTTAGTGTAGTCATGGGGTGGGGAGGGTAGAGATGACATTACCGTTAGTGCAGTCATGGGGTGGGGAGGGTAGAGATAACATTACCGTTAGTGCAGTCATGGGGTGGGGGTAGAGATAACATTACCGTTAGTGTAGTCATGGGGTGGGGAGGGTAGAGATGACATTACCGTTAGTGTAGTCATGGGGGGAGGGTTTAGAGATGACATTACCGTTAGTGTAGTCATGGGGGGAGGGTTTAGAGATGACATTACAGTATTTACAGTCATGGGGTGGGGAGGGTTTGTATACTACTACTACTACTACTACTACTTATTATTATTATTATTATTATTATTATTATTATTATTATTATTATTATATGCAGGCTTATATAGCTCCGTACCCCCGTCTCAAATGGGGCTACCTGCACTTTACAAATTTAAGACTAAGTGACATAATAAATATATATAAGAAAATAAAAGAGAATGAAAATGAAATAAAATAGAATAAAATAAATAAATAGACGTAGTCTCACATCACATTACATATTTCGCTAAAATATACATACTTCAAGCTAGTTTATATATATATATATAATATATATATATATATATATATATATATATATATATATATATATATACAGAGAGAGAGAGAGAGAGAGAGAGAGACACACACATACACACATGTGTATACATATATACATAGACACACATATACATACATTCACATGCACATACATACACACACACGCACACTCATATATATCTCCACACACACATACATATATATCTCCACACACATATCTCTCTATATATAATATACATATAATGATACACACACACACACACACACACACACACACACACACACATGTACATATGTACATATATATATATATATATATATATATATATATATATAGAAAGAGAGAGAGAGAGAGAGAGAGAGAGAGAGAGAGAGAATGACAATGACAATGACAAATGTTTTATTGAGGGTAAAATGGATAAGCTGGAAGCTTCTTTACACCATGCCCTCGCACACGCATACACACACATGCATACATTGTAATATAAAAACATATTATTTACCCAAGTCAAAAACATGCACCATGAAGCAGGCCTCACAGAAGCACACTAAAAATCATCACAAATGCACGCAGTCAACTCCAAAATCATGTCCAGCCATCAAATCACTGCAAGCATATACAGACGGAAAAGCTCTACTGAGATACAAATTGAAAAGATGTGTTTTACTGCTCTCTTGGATGCAGGTGTTTGGGTGTGATGAATGTGTGAGGGCAGTGAATTCCACTGTTTTGGTGCAACAAAAGAAAAGGAACGTTCACCATACGTTTTTGTGCGAATTCTTGGAATAGACAGTGTGCGCATGTCATTTGAAGAACAGAGTTGTCTGGGTGGTCAACAGACAGAAAGTAGATCTGGGGCCCTAGTCAAGAGAACATCGTGCCTGAGGGTAAATGTGTACCTGCGGGTAATCTGTCTGAGGCAATGCAAACTGCCCGAGGATAAGCAATATCCAGTATCATAAACACAAGTCAACCCGCGTTTCTACAAAGGCAATTTACCCTCACTATCTGGCAAGGGTGACTGCCCACGAAGCAGAGGTAAACATGGCGGATCCTTTGCAGCAGTTTTCTTTCTTTTCTTCTTCTTCTTCTTTTTTTTTTTTTTTTTTTTATAAAAAGGGAAAACAGGCGTGCTTTACGGATAGCACGTGTTTTGCGAACACTGTTCCGAGCTGTGGTGCGATGAGAAGTGAAACTTGGAGCATGCCCAGACGGGAGTCATCGGGATTTTTTTTTATTTTTATAAAAAGGACGATTGGTTGGCTGTCTGAGCGAACTGGTGTGTCTTGATTAGAAAGATAACTTACCCTTCAAGGTAAACTGTACCCACGGGTCCCAACCATGTCAAAGATAACTTGCCTGAAGGCAAAATGAATTTTGTCTTGAATACAGCCCCAGAAAGGTAGACGGGACAAGAATCAGTGAACTGAGAAATTGTGGCATGACAATACATTACAGAGATGACATTACAGTACGTGCAGTGTTGGGGGAGGGGGAGAGAAGGGTTAGAGATGACATTACAATACGTGCAGTCATGGTGGGGGTGGGGATGGGGTGCAGTCCTGGTGGGGGTGGGGATGGGGGGTAGAGATGACATTACAGTAGTGCAGTCATGGTGGGGTGGGGATGGGGGGTAGAGATGACATTACAGTAGTGCAGTCATGGTGGGGTGGGGATGGGGGGTAGAGATGACATTACAGTAGTGCAGTCATGGTGGGGTGGGGATGGGGGGTAGAGATGACATTACAGTAGTGCAGTCATGGTGGGGTGGGGATGGGGGGTAGAGATGACATTACAGTAGTGCAGTCATGGTGGGGTGGGGTGGTGGTTAGAGATGACATTACAGTAGTGCAGTCATGGTGGGGTGGGGTGGTGATTAGAGATGACATTACAGTAGTGCAGTCATGGTGGGGGTGGGGGTGGGGATGGGGGGTAGAGATGACATTACAGTAGTGCAGTCATGGTGGGGTGGGGTGGTGGTTAGAGATGACATTACAGTAGTGCAGTCATGGTGGGGTGGGGTGGTGATTAGAGATGACATTACAGTAGTGCAGTCATGGTGGGGTGGGGATGGGGGGTAGAGATGACATTACAATACGTGCAGTCCTGGTGGGGGTGGGGGTGGGGATGGGGGGTAGAGATGACATTACAGTAGTGCAGTCATGGTGGGGGTGGGGATGGGGGGTAGAGATGACATTACAGTAGTGCAGTCATGGTGGGGTGGGGTGGTGGTTAGAGATGACATTACAGTACGTGCTGTCATGTGGGACAGGAGTGGGGGATGGGGGTGGGGAGTGGGGTGGGGGTTAGAGATGACATTACAGTTCATGCTGTCATGGTGGGGGGGAGGGTTAGGGATGACATTACAGTTAGTGCAGTCATGTGGTACAGGGGTGGGGTTGGGGTGGGGGTTTAGAGATGACATTACAGTACGTGATTCACATCCACATCCATGATGTGAATCATGGACGGTCTACAAACGCCACGCCAAAAAGCTGAACCACTTCCACACCACCAGCCTCAGAAAACTTCTCGGCATAAAGTGGCAAGAGAAGGTCCCTGACACAGAGGTGCTCACTCGTACAAACTTGCCCAGCATCTACACCATCTTGATGCAGGCCCAGCTGTGCTGGGTAGGCCATGTAGTTCGCATGCCAGACCACTGGCTCCCCAAGAAACTGCTGTACGGCGAACTCCAACATGGCAAGTGCTCCCATGGAGGCCAAAAGAAGCGCTTCAAAGACACTCTGAAAACTTCTCTGAAGGCCTTCAACATCAGCCATGACACATGGAAGCTGAATGCAATGGACAGACCAAAGTGGCGTTCAGCTGTCCACAAAGGCGCCAAATCCTGTGAGGCCAACAGAATCGCTGCAGCAGAGCAATGCAGACAGGCCAGGAAAAGCAGTGCCAGCAATTCCCCAACAGCCGTCCACACTGCGTCAGAACCTTCCGGGCGCGGATTGGCCTGACCAGTCATCTGCGCACCCACAGAGCCCAACCCACCCACCCCCAGGATGACTAGATGGTCCTCGTCGATCCCGACAGACGAACCACACAGTACGTGCTGTCATGGTGGTGTGGGCGGTGGGGTGAGGGTTAGAGATGACATTACAGGACGTGCAGTCATGGTGGGGTGGGGTGGTGCGGTGGTGGTTAGAGATGACATTAGAGTACGTGCTCTCATGGTGGTGTGGGCGGTGGGGTGAGGGTTAGAGATGACATTACAGTACGTGCAGTCATGGTGGGGTGGGGTGGTGCGGTGGTGGTTAGAGATGACATTAGAGTACGTGCTCTCATGGTGGTGTGGGCGGTGGGGTGAGGGTTAGAGATGACATTACAGTACGTGCAGTCATGGTGGGGTGGGGTGGTGCGGTGGTGGTTAGAGATGACATTAGAGTACGTGCTCTCATGGTGGTGTGGGCGGTGGGGTGAGGGTTAGAGATGACATTACAGTACGTGCAGTCATGGTGGGGTGGGGTGGTGCGGTGGTGGTTAGAGATGACATTAGAGTACGTGCTCTCATGGTGGTGTGGGCGGTGGGGTGAGGGTTAGAGATGACATTACAGTACGTGCAGTCATGGTGGGGGTGGGGTGGTGGTTAGAGATGACATTACAGGACGTGCAGTCATGGTGGGGGTGGGGTGAGGGTTAGAGATGACATTACAGGACGTGCAGTCATGGTGGGGGTGGGGTGGTGGGGTGGTGGTTAGAGATGACATTAGAGTAGTGCAGTCATGGTGGGGGTGGGGTGAGGGTTAGAGATGACATTACAGGACGTGCAGTCATGGTGGGGGTGGGGTGGTGGGGTGGTGGTTAGAGATGACATTAGAGTAGTGCAGTCATGGTGGGGGTGGGGTGAGGGTTAGAGATGACATTACAGTACGTGCTCTTATGGTGGGGTGGGGGGTGGGGTGAGGGTTAGAGATGACATTACAGTAGTGCAGTCATGGTGGGGTGGGAGGTGGGGTGGTGGTTAGAGATGACATTACAGTACGTGCTCTTATGGTGGGGTGGGGGGTGGGGTGAGGGTTAGAGATGACATTACAGGACGTGCAGTCATGGTGGGGTGGGGTGGGGGTTAGAGATGACATTACAGGACGTGCAGTCATGGTGGGGTGGGGTGGTGGTTAGAGATGACATTACAGTAGTGCAGTCATGGTGGGGTGGGGGTTTAGAGATAACATTGCAGTGCGTGTAGTCATGGTAGGGGTTGGGGTTTAGAGATGATATTACAGTACGTGCAGTAATGAACTCTCGGGGTGTGTATAAAATGACGCTGAATGAAAAGATCCATTCGTCCTTTGGAAATGTGTAGCCTGACATGAGAGTCAGAGCCAGCGTAAGGCCCAAGGCAGGGGCTGTCAAAAGAAAGAAAGAACGAAAAGCCTTTACCTGGCACAGTCACCGAGAAACGTGCTGGCGATTGATCCAAGTGAGTTCGTACAATGCTTTCAGGGTGATTCATAAACCTATCTGTCTCTGTCTCTTTCTTACTCTGTCTCTGTCTCTCTCTGACTGTCTGTCTCTGTCTGTCTCTCTCTGTGTCCTTTGTTCACACAGGCAGAGCACGCAGAGGAATGGCAGGGAGCAAACACACCAACCCCCCACCTGTTTTCACTGATCCCCCCCCCCACACACACACACAACATGCAGCACCATACAGCACTGGCCGCACCCCGGCACCCTCCCTGCTTTTCTTTTCAACTCCAGCTCTGCTTTGTCCCGTGCCCCTACCTGGTGTGCCCCCCTGCCCCCGCTTAACTCCCCCTCACCTCCCCACTCCTGGGGGGCCTCGGAGACCACTCCTCGTGTGTGTGTGTGTGTGTGTGTGTGTGTGTGTGTGTGTGTGTGTTACTGTTTGTGTGTGTGTGTGTGTCTGTTTGTGTGGCCGTGTCTGTGCGTCTGTGTGTCTGTGCGCGTGTTTAAGTATAGGTTTGTACATGCATGAATGCATGCGTGTGTGTGTGTGTGTGTGTGTGTGTGTGTTACTGTGTGTGTGTGTCTGTGTGGCCGTGTCTGTGCGTCTGTGTGGCTGTGTGCGTGTTTAAGTATAGGTTTGTACATGCATGTGTGTGTGTGTGTGTGTGTGTGTGTGTGTGTGTGTGTGTGTGTGTTACTGTGTGGCCGTGTCTGTGCGTCTGTGTGGCTGTGTGCGTGTTTAAGTATAGGTTTGTACATGCATGTGTGTGTGTGTGTGTGTGTGTGTGTGTGTGTGTGTGTGTGTGTTTTATCTTTATATTAAGTTATCTTTATATAAACGTTAAATTAATTTGTCTCCAGTGTTTTTACACGTGAGGACCCAAGTAGTGTTCTCACCAGTGTGTCCCCGGTCTGATGTTGTGTCTGTGTGTGATGTACGGGATACCACGCACGCAGTCAGAAACAAACTGAAAGAGTTAAACCGTAACAAGTCTCAGGGTCCCGATCTCATTCCACCACGAGTGTTGAAAGAAGTCAGTGAAGAGATAGCTAGTCCACTATGTAATGTATTTAACAAATCCTTAGAAACAGGCAGCTTGCCTGGAGATTGGAAGACTGCAGAGGTCACAGCTATATTAAAACAAGGGTTCCAAAACAGATCCAGTTATTTTACAGACCAGTGAGCTTGACTTGCATTGCATGTAAGATTTTGGAGAGCTTTATAAGAGATGTGGTAGTTGCTCATTTTATTGACAATGACATATATACTAAATGCCAACATGGATTCAGGAAAAAGAGATCATGTGTCACACAATTACTAGAAGTAATGGAAAACCTAACAGAACTGACAGATAATGGTGAGTCAGTTGATACAGTGTACTTGGACTTTAGAAAGGCATTTGATTATGTCCCTCATGAAAGGCTGCTAACTAAACAAAAAGCATATTATGGAATGACTGGTAATATTCTAAACTGGATTTGAAGTTTTCTTAAAGGAAGGTAACAATTAGTGAGAGTGGGAGAAGATAGATCCAAGAAATCTGGAGTTTTAAGTGGAATTCCACAGGGTAGTATTCTAGGGCCCATATTATTCACTGTGTTCATTAACGATTTACCGGACATGACTTAAACTACATGCAAAATATTTGCGGACGACACAAAAATATATGATAAGGCGACAAACAGCACAAAGATCCAACAGGACATAAACAAGCTACAAGAATGGTCAGATGAATTGAATCAGTACTTGGCCCGTACTTTTTGTTATATTTATTAATGACCTCCCGGACAATATTAGGACGAATGTCAAAATGTTTGCAGATGATACCAAGCTGTTCGCTAGGTCTGACACAGAGGAGGGACCCCGAAACATTCAAGAAGATTTAGATCGGCTGCAAGAGTGGTCAAACGAATGGCTATTTAGATTCCATCCAGGAAAATGCAGCGTATTAAAGCTTGGAAGGAAGAAGTCAGAAGCAACATACTTCTTGGGAAACGAGTCAGACAGGATACAGATCAAGCAACGTGACGCTGAGAGAGACCTAGGAGTTATCACTGACTCAAAGCTGACATTCAGGGAACAGGTGGCCCAGCCCACATCGAAGGCAAATAGGATAGTGGGTGTGATTATAGAAGATCGTTTGACCACCTCAATGAGAAAATATTTGTCCAATTGTACAAGCGTTTAGTGCGCCCATTACTTGAATATGGGCACTGTGTGTGGCAGCCTATGCACAAGTCATTATGCAGTGACATTGAGGATGTTCAGCGCAGAGCAACAAAACTGCTATCACGCCTGAAAGACAAACCACATTAGGAGAGACTGCGTGAACTAAAATTACCATGCTTGGAACACAGGAGGCTCCGTGGAGACATTATTGAGGTATACAAATATTTCCATTGGTTTTACTCAGTCTCTCGACCAAGCTTCCAACTGGCGTCTTCACGTGATCTCAGAGGTAATGCTTTGAAATTAGAGAAACACCAGTGCCGTCTTAACATCAGAGCAAACTACTTCTCCGAAAGAGTTGTTAACACCTGGAATGGTTTACCAGACTCTGTGGTGATGGCACCATCTGTTGACTCTTTTAAAAGCCGCCTGGACAGCTACTGGACTGAGCTACCTTCAGTGTATGTTCCTGCCTGCCAGTGTTAACCACCACCTTTGTACTTGCCATTGCCCGCACGTCGCATGTACATAAGTTTATAGATCTCCGACGACGAACAGGCCCTTGACAGGGCCTCAACCGTCTAATAGTCTAGTCAAATCATGTCAAGTCAAGTTTACTTTAATGTAGCGAAATGTAAGGTGATGCACATTGGCAAAAAGAATGAACAGTTTGAATATACTATGATTGTGAATAATGAAATGAAGAAAATAAATACATGTGATGAAGAAAAAGATCTGGGAGTTACCTTTGATAAAGATTTATCCTTTGATTAAAATGATCTTTAATTGTTCAACAGTACACACAATTACAATGCAATCAATGACAAAAGAGCATCAACAAGCTTAAAGCTTATACTGTGCTCACAACGTTGCACTTCAATTTTAACATGACGGGTGATGAACCAGATTATCAATTGTATCAAATAACATTCATAAATAGTAAGTAATGAAATAGTGAAATAAAACAAATAAGCAAATAATACATAATGTAGTAAAATAATGCTAATATCAATATTAACATCAGATGAAATTTATTGTCACCAGAGGAATTGACTTGATAGAAGAGAAACACGAAGGAAAAAAAAAAGAAAGAAATTTAGAAGAATGGTGGGTAAGGTGGTGGGGGAGGGGGGGGGGAGGAGAAATTCTGACATATCATTGGCCAATCCATTCAACTTTGAATATTTGGTCAGTCAAATAAATCCAACACATATTTTAGGAATAGAATCATGTTGTACCCGTTCTTTACAATACTTAAGTTAAAATCTATTTGAATCGGAGATAAACTGGTGAACAGTTTGAAATATGAATATATTTGTATGATTTTGGAGATCAGGATCTCCATGCAACAGAGTTTTAACGTGGACGTAGTTTGGAGATAAAGTTAAGATTGTGTTTGCCTGAGCCATATGAAAGTCTTGACAAAATGATAAATAATGTTCAGCAGTTTCGCTTGCAGTGCCACAAGCACAAAGTGGGTAGTTTATTAAATGTCTGTTGAACATATCTTCTCTTAAGTCACTAATCCCTAGACAAAGTCGACAGAGAATGATTTGTTCCTTCCGTTTACCAAAGTAATAATAGCTAGGCACTACAGCATCGTTAGCACACAGGTAATGTTTAAGCTGGCTTAGGGAATTACTGGTTTTAACATAATCAGGTAGAGAATTCCAGAGATAAGTAGTGGATGGTATGAATTATTTCCGATAGAGTTCGGTGTGAAATCTTGGTATGGTGTGTTCCAATACCTGCGTCGATGGTAAGGGTTACTATCTGAAACAAGACCAGGAACAAGATCCTTTAGGTAATTAGAGCATAGTCCGTTAACCATCTTGAAATAATGCACAAGTTTGTGTCTGTTCCTTCTTTCCTTAAGTGTACAGAACCCTGATTCTTGGTATATTGTTTGGTGACTTGTCCCACGAACAGCTCCAGTTATGGTTCTTAATGCTTCAAGCTGTAAATTTTCCAGAGAGACTGATTGTGTATCTGTGCAATTATCCCAAACAATATCAGCATTGTCAAAATGTGGTAATATGAATGATTTGTACATAATTTCTAATGCTCTCCTATTTAACTTGTACTTATACGTTTCAAGACAAGAAAACAACATAGTTACAGCATTGATTATACTTTTAATATGTTCCTCCCATTTACAGTTGTTTTGGAGTATGACACCTAGATGTTTATGTGTGTCTGTACTTTGTAATGGTGTGATGCCAAAAGCAAGAGGTAAAATTGTGTCAGTGTTTCGAGAAAAAATTAATAACTCTGTTTTCCCCTCATTAAATTTGACTTTTCATCACTTAGCCCAAGAATCTATCTTTTCTAAGTCAGAATTGAGTATTTGTGCACGGATGTTTGGGTTGTTTAGTGCTAAGGACATACTTGTATCATCTGCAAATAGCTCAATGTTTGAATGGTTGACGTATACAATATCATTGATATAGATAAGGAATAATAGTGGACCGAGTACAGAGCCTTGAGGAACAAGCTCCCTGATAACCTCCGTCATTCGGATTCCCTCGCATCTTTTAAATCTCGTCTCAAAACTCACCTTTTCCCTCAGCATTAAGTTCAATTGTGGCAGGTCCACTTCCTTTGCGTTAGCTGTGCTTGACTATGTGTGTATACATATGTATGTGTACATAACAACATGCATGTATATGAATGTGCATTGTGTGTGCGTGTGCGTGTGTTTATGTAAGTTTGTGCCTGCCTATGTGTGCGTATGTGTTAGGGTAGCTGTTAGATACACATGTATGTTAAAATATATGTATGCAGCGTGTGTGTGTGTGTGTGTGTGTGTGTGTGTGTGTGTGTGTGTGTGTGTGGTCACATTTTGGTGTGTGTATGTAACATAGATATGATGTTTAATGTTAACAAAAGCGTTTTTTGTAAAACACCTAGAGCAGATTTCTGGATAGTGTGCTATATAAGTATCCATTATTATTATTATTATTATTATTATTATTCCTTTGTAATCAGACTTATCACTCTTTATAACACGTGTGCGTGTGTTTATGTAAGTTTGTGCCTGCCTATGTGTGCGTATGTGTTAGGGTAGCTGTTAGATACACATGTATGTTAAAATGTTTGTATGCAGCGTGTGTGTGTGTGTGTGTGTGTGTGTGTGTGTGTGTGTGTGTGTGTGTGTGTGTGTGTGTAGTCACATTTTGGTGTGTGTATGTAACATGGATATGATGTTTTATGTTAACAAAAGCGTTTTTTGTAAAACACCTAGAGCAGATTTCTGGATAGTGTGCTATATAAGTATCCATTATTATTATTATTATTCCTTTGTAATCAGACTTATCACTATAACACGTGTGCGTGTGTTTATGTAAGTTTGTGCCTGCCTGTGTGTGCGTATGTGTTAGGGTAGCTGTTAGATACACATGTATGTTAAAATGTATGTATGCAGCGTGTGTGTGTGTGTGTGTGTGTGTGTGTGTGTGTAGTCACATTTTGGTGTGTGTATGTAACATAGATATGATGTTTTATGTTAACAAAAGCGTTTTTTGTAAAACACCTAGAGCAGATTTCTGGATAGTGTGCTATATAAGTATCCATTATTATTATTATTATTATTCCTTTGTAATCAGACTTATCACTCTTTATAACAACTGCTTGGATACGGTTAGAGCGGTAATCGGAAAACCAGTCAAGTAGTTTGCCATTCGCTCTTAACTTTTGAAGTCCCTTGTGCCAAACTCGATCAAAAGCTTTAGATATATCAAGATACACAGCCTGGGTTGTGACTCCATTATCAAAAGATGAGCATAAGTCATTATAAATGCAGAGCAACTGATTTACTGTCGAGTCGCCAGGAATAAACCCTGACTGGTAAGGAGACAAAAATGATTTGATGAAAAAAACTTGTAAACTTGCTTATGGATGCGTCTCTCAAGGACTTTACCAACACAGCTAAGTAAAGAGATCGGAAGGTAATTACTACAAAGTTCCTCTGAAGCTTTTTTATGCAGAGGATTTACATGTGTTGTTTTCCATATCAGAGGAAATTTTAATTCATGAAAGCTTTTGTTGAAAATCCTTGTTAGTGGGTCTAGAATGGTTGGCAATGAGACGATTAATAATCTATTATGGACAAGATCTGGCTCTACTGCTTTATCTTTTATTTAGCCTAGATTTAGAATAACACCTTCAACATCAGAAGTAGTAAGCGATATTTCTGTAAGTTCTAAGCTGAGGAATGGAATGTCAGGTAAATCTTTTTCGCTGTCTTCAAGAGTGGATTGTGAAATGAAAAATTTGTTAAAAACATCAGCTTTATCTTTGTTATTATAATAGACAATACCGTTAGATATAACAGGGGGGATTTCATCTGACCCAACACCTTTCTTTCTCAAAAATGACTTGACAAGTTTCCACCATTCTTTTGTTCCAAAATTGGATGAAGTTTTTATCTTATTTTCTAAATTGGTGATGTACTCAAGTTGTCTTTGTTTTTCTCTATATGTAGCATAGTTCCTAAAATGCCGAAATTGTAGTCAGTCTTCTGGTTTGTTAGTTTGTTTAGCTAATTTATGAATTATTTTACGTTCCTCTATTAGCAGCCTAATTTCATCTGTCATCCAAGGGACATCATCTGGACGTACAGCGGTAGTGTTCAATGGCATACATTGCTCAGCTTTATCCATTATAATATTTGAAAACATTTCCGCACTTTCGTCAATTGTTTTATTATTGGTCACTTCGTCCCAATTAACCTGGTGTAGGAGATTGCAAAATTTATATCTATCTAACTTATTGTCATTAAAAATTGTTCTTTTACATGACTGTTCTCTAACTACTGTATTCCTGACAACCACATAAGGTACACTATGGTCACTGGAGATAGCAGGCATGACATCCGTTGATTTGATCATACTGTGGCTTTGAGTAAGTATCAGATCTAAGCATGAACTTGTTACTTCGGTAATCCTCGTTGGTTCATTTATTAATTGTTTGATATGGTAGCGATTCAAAATATCTACTAAGTGGGGTGATGGTATTGTTAGGAAATCAGTATTAAAATAATCAAGAATAAAGAATTTATTTGTGGTGTCATTGGCTCTACGTATGCTTTCTTCGATCAGATTCCAGTAATTTGCGTTAGAGTTAGGTGAACGATAAAAAGATCCAACAAATAAACTGATTTGATCTAATTTTGTCTCAGCCCATACAGTCTCTAAACCGTCTACATGAAGGTCATTGCGAGGTTTACAATATAAATAATTTTTCACATAAATAGCAACACCGCCATGTGGATCGTTTGTTTTGTCACATCGAACAGGTGAATGGAAGTTTGTAATGTGGATGGAACTATTGCTGTCTAAATCTGAAAGCCATGTTTCAGATACTGTGATATTAAAGTTACCACACTCAGCTTCTAATAAATCAATTTTATTTCTCATACTGCGGGTATTTACATGCATGATACTGAGGTCCGAGTTATTGTTTGGGCCTGGATTGGTTTCTATGTCACCAGCCAAAAGCAGTAGCAACTGTTGGACCAGAGTAAAACACTTCAGCAGACTGTCATTACTTCTTGGCTGGTTCATGCCACAAGAAGAAGCAAAGTTTTTCTTTGGAAGATTGCTATACTCGCTTATATTGCATTCTGAAATGAAAAAATGAGCAAAAACAGAAAGAGTTATACTGTGTGGGTAATCCAGAAAAGACATTATGAAGAACTGTAAGATGACTGACTTGTTTACAAAAGATAAATGTCAAGTTTTGACCAAAGTTGTGAAATACAGACCAACTCTAGCACGGTATATGTTCAAATCTACAGGCATTTATATAATCGAATTCTGTAAAACAGAAAAAATGAATGTGACTAGGATCGGTTGGTAGGCATGGGCTATTTGAAAATTCCCCCCTCTCTGTAAACAGAAGGTAACTTAAACAATCACCACAAAAACATGTAAAATGATCAATCAAAAGAGACAGTTTACAACCTGAATAGAGAAAAGGCAAAACTGAATATTTACAAGGAAACATATTTCCCATAAATAATGACATAAAAACGAGAAGTGACCAAAAGAGTGAAACTGACATAGTGAAGCATTTTGCTCTCCTACTGCAAAGTCAGTAACTGATTGTACACTTTTTTTCTTTTTTGTACAATGTAACAAGATTAATGCTTCGTATACTATTAAACTAGCTAAAGAATTCATAACAAACCCACATCCATACCAACTCATACATTCACCCACCCACACATTGGTTTGAAAAAAAAAATCCACCGCTCAAAACCGCCGATCACCTTGAATGGACATGGGAAAGTCACATTGTAAACATTCATAAACCGGTACACACACACACACACACACACACACACACACACACACACACACACACACACACACACACACACACACATCATTTTATATATATATATATATATATATATATATATATGTATGTATATATATATATATATATATATATGGAGAAAGACAGAGAGAGGAACATACAGGCACAGAGATAGAAGAGAGAGACAGACAGACACAGAGATGGCAGAGAGAGAGAGAGAGACAGAGATGGCAGAGACAGAGATGGCAGAGAGAGACAGAGATGGCAGAGAGAGACAGAGATGGCAGAGAGAGAGAGAGAGACAGAGATGGCAGAGACAGAGATGGCAGAGAGAGACACAGACAGACACAGAGATGGCAGAGAGAGAGAGAGAGACAGAGATGGCAGAGACAGAGATGGCAGAGAGAGACACAGACAGACACAGAGATGGCAGAGAGAGAGGCACAGAGATGGCAGAGAGAGGCACAGACAGACACAGAGATGGCAGAGAGAGAGGCACAGAGATGGCAGAGAGAGGCACAGACAGACACAGAGATGGCAGAGAGAGGCACAGACAGACACAGAGATGGCAGAGAGAGACACAGACAGACACAGAGATGGCAGAGAGAGAGAGAGACAGAGATGGCAGAGACAGAGATGGCAGAGAGAGACACAGACAGACACAGAGATGGCAGAGAGAGAGAGAGAGAGACAGAGATGGCAGAGACAGAGATGGCAGAGAGAGACACAGACAGACACAGAGATGGCAGAGAGAGAGGCACAGAGATGGCAGAGAGAGGCACAGACAGACACAGAGATGGCAGAGAGAGAGGCACAGAGATGGCAGAGAGAGGCACAGACAGACACAGAGATGGCAGAGAGAGAGGCACAGAGATGGCAGAGAGAGGCACAGACAGACACAGAGATGGCAGAGAGAGAGGCACAGAGATGGCAGAGAGAGGCACAGACAGACACAGAGATGGCAGAGAGAGGCACAGACAGACACAGAGATGGCAGAGAGAGAGGCACAGAGATGGCAGAGAGAGGCACAGAGAGACACAGAGATGGCAGAGAGAGGCACAGAAAGGGACAGAGAGAGACGCAGAGAGAGGCAGAGACAGATACAGAGGTGTCAGAGAGAGACAGAGATGGCAGAGAGAGAGGCACAGACACAGAGATGGCAGAGAGAGAGGCACAGACACAGAGATGGCAGAAAGAGAGGCACAGAGATGGCAGAGAGAGGCACAGACACAGAGATGGCAGAGAGAGGCACAGACAGACACAGAGATGGCACAGAGAGAGAGAGATGGCAGAGACTGAGAGAACAGACGGACACAGAGATGGCACAGAGAGAGGCAGAGAGAGACACAAAGAGAAAGGCAGAGAGAGAGATAGAGGGAGGGGGTGAGGGAGGGAGAAAGAGAGAGAGAGAGAGAGAGAGAGAGAGAGAGAGAGAGAGAGAGAGAGAGAGACAGAAATACGAAAGGAAGAGAGAAAGCATTTATGTCTTTCATTCATTCATTCATCCATCCATTGATCATTCATTCGTTCGTTCCTTCGTTCATTCTACTCATTCTCTCTCTCTCTCTCTCTCTCTCTCTCTCTCTCTCTCTCTCTCTCTCTCTCTCCCTCCCTCCCTCCCTCCCTCTCTGTTTGTCTCTGGCTGTCGCTATCTCTGTCTCTCTGACACGCGCACAAACACTTTCATGGGTGCACTTAAGTCACAGGGACGCATGAAGTTTCGAACACACACACGCACACACACACACACACACACACACACACACACACACACACACACACACACACACACACACACAAAAGCACACACACAGAGACAAACTCACACATACAAACAACACACACACACACACACACACACACACACACACACACACACACGCACACACACACACACACACACAGAGCACGCACACACACAGACACACACGCACACACACACAATAGCTCTCTCTCTCTCTCTCTCTCTCTCTCTCACACACACACACACACACACACACGCACACGCACTGCACACACACACACACACACACACACACACACACACACACACACACCCACCATCATTCACACACGCACACACACACACACACACACACACACACACACACAGAGGCAGAGAGGGAGAGAGAGAGAGAGAAATACGGCACATCTCAGTTGTGATTCATGAAGATTCTTCTTCGCATCACCACAGTATGCCCCTCACCCTCTCTCCTAGGTCTCACCTGAACACATTGCACACCACCCCGTGCCCAGGCACACACACACACACACACACACACACACACACATCCCAGAAATGGGGAGCATCACAACCATTATGAATCATCACTATACACCCGCTGCCTCCCCCACTATTTTCTCCACCACCCCACTCCTCACAGCCCTTAAAATAAACCTTCTGCGATTTCTTTGATGTTTGTGAGGAAGAAGCCTCGTTGAGGACTGGCGTGATGATGACATGTCTGGTCTGTACTGGTCTGTACTAATCTGGTATGGTCTTACTGGTCTGCAAAGATCTGTACTGATCTGCTATGGTCTGTACTGGCCTGCTATGATCTGTACTAGTCTGGAATTGTCTGTACTGGTCTGCTATGGTCAGTAATGGTGTAGTCTGAACATAGTGTATGTGTCAGTATTTTTGTATTTTGTATTCCTTTTTATCACAACAGATTTCTCTGTGTGAAATTCGGGCTGCTCTCCCCAGGGAGAGCGCGTCGCTACACTACAGCGCCACCCTTTTTTTTTTTTCTTTTTTTTTTTTTTCCTGCGTACAGTTTTATTTGTTTTTCCTGTCGAAGTTGATTTTTCTACAGAATTTTGCCAGGAACAACCCTTTTGTTGCCGTGGGTTCTTTTACGTGCGCTAAGTGCATGCTGCACACTAGACCTCGGTTTATCGTCTCATCCGAATGACTAGCGTCCAGACCACCACTCAAGGTCTAATGGAGGGGGAGAAAATATCGGCGGCTGAGCCGTGTTTCGAACCAGCGCGCTCAGATTCTCTCGCTTCCTAGGCGGACGCGTTACCTCTAGGCCATCACTCCAGTATTGGTATAATCCGGACACAGTGTATGTCAGTATTGGTGTAGTCTGGACACAGTGTGTATGTCAGTATTGGTGTAGTCTGGACACAGTGTATGTGTCAGTATTGGTGTAGTCTGGACACAGTGTGTATGTCAGTATTGGTGTAGTCTGGACACAGTGTATGTGTCAGTATTGGTGTAGTCTGGACACAGTGTGTGTGTCAGTATTGGTGTAGTCTGGACACAGTGTGTGTCAGTATTGGTGTAGTCTGGACACAATGTGTGTGTCAGTAATGGTGTAGTCTGGACACAGTGTATGTCAATATTGGTGTAGTCTGGACACAGTGTGTGTCAGTATTGGTGTAGTCTGGACACAGTGTGTATATCAGTATTGGTGTAGTCTGGACACAGTGTGTGTCAGTATTGGTGTAGTCTGGACACAGTGTATGTCAGTATTGGTGTAGTCTGGACACAGTGTGTGTCAGTATTGGTGTAGTCTGGACACAATGTGTGTGTCAGTATTGGTGTAGTCTGGACACAGTGTGTATGTCAGTATTGGTGTAGTCTGGACACAGTGTATGTCAGTATTGGTGTAGTCTGGACACAGTGTGTGTCAGTATTGGTGTAGTCTGGACACAATGTGTGTGTCAGTATTGGTGTAGTCTGGACACAGTGTGTATGTCAGTATTGGTGTAGTCTGGACACAGTGTGTGTCAGTATTGGTGTAGTCTGGACACAGTGTGTGTCAGTATTGGTGTAGTCTGGACACAGTGTGTGTATCAGTAATGGTATAGTCTGGACACAGTGTATGTCAGTATTGGTGTAGTCTGGACACAGTGTGTGTCAGTATTGGTGTAGTCTGGACACAGTGTATATCAGTATTGGTGTAGTCTGGACACAGTGTATGTCAGTATTGGTGTAGTCTGGACACAGTGTATGTCAGTATTGGTGTAGTCTGGACACAGTGTGTATATCAGTATTGGTGTAGTCTGGACACAGTGTATGTCAGTATTGGTGTAGTCTGGACACAGTGTGTGTCAGTATTGGTGTAGTCTGGACACAGTGTGTGTCAGTATTGGTGTAGTCTGGACACAATGTGTGTCAGTATTGGTGTAGTCTGGACACAGTGTGTGTCAGTATTGGTGTAGTCTGGACACAGTGTGTGTGTCAGTAATGGTGTAGTCTGGACACAGTGTGTGTCAGTATTGGTGTAGTCTGGACACAGTGTATGTCAGTATTGGTGTAGTCTGGACACAGTGTGTGTCAGTATTGGTGTAGTCTGGACACAGTGTGTGTCAGTAATGGTATAGTCTGGACACAATGTGTGTCAGTATTGGTGTAGTCTGGACACAGTGTGTGTCAGTATTGGTGTAGTCTGGACACAGTGTGTATATCAGTATTGGTGTAGTCTGGACACAGTGTGTGTCAGTATTGGTGTAGTCTGGACACAGTGTGTATGTCAGTATTGGTGTAGTCTGGACACAGTGTATGTGTCAGTATTGGTGTAGTCTGGACACAGTGTGTGTCAGTATTGGTGTAGTCTGGACACAGTGTGTATGTCAGTATTGGTGTAGTCTGGACACAGTGTGTATGTCAGTATTGGTGTAGTCTGGACACAGTGTGTGTCAGTATTGGTGTAGTCTGGACACAGTGTATGTCAGTATTGGTGTAGTCTGGACACAGTGTGTGTCAGTATTGGTGTAGTCTGGACACAATGTGTGTCAGTATTGGTGTAGTCTGGACACAGTGTATATCAGTATTGGTGTAGTCTGGACACAGTATGTGTCAGTATTGGTGTAGTCTGGACACAGTGTGTGTCAGTATTGGTGTAGTCTGGACACAGTATATGTGTCAGTAATGGTGTAGTCTGGACACAGTGTGTATGTCAGTAATGGTGTAGTCTGGACACAATGTGTGTCAGTATTGGTGTAGTCTGGACACAGTGTATATCAGTATTGGTGTAGTCTGGACACAGTATGTGTCAGTATTGGTGTAGTCTGGACACAGTGTGTGTCAGTATTGGTGTAGTCTGGACACAGTATATGTGTCAGTAATGGTGTAGTCTGGACACAGTGTGTGTCAGTATTGGTGTAGTCTGGACACAGTGTATATCAGTATTGGTGTAGTCTGGACACAGTGTATATCAGTATTGGTGTAGTCTGGACACAGTGTGTGTCAGTATTGGTGTAGTCTGGACACAGTGTGTGTGTCAGTAATGGTGTAGTCTGGACACAGTGTGTGTCAGTATTGGTGTAGTCTGGACACAGTGTATGTCAGTATTGGTGTAGTCTGGACACAGTGTGTGTCAGTATTGGTGTAGTCTGGACACAATGTGTGTGTCAGTATTGGTGTAGTCTGGACACAGTGTGTATGTCAGTATTGGTGTAGTCTGGACACAGTGTGTGTCAGTATTGGTGTAGTCTGGACACAGTGTGTGTGTCAGTAATGGTATAGTCTGGACACAGTGTATGTCAGTATTGGTGTAGTCTGGACACAGTGTGTATATCAGTATTGGTGTAGTCTGGACACAGTGTATGTCAGTATTGGTGTAGTCTGGACACAGTGTGTGTCAGTATTGGTGTAGTCTGGACACAGTGTGTGTCAGTATTGGTGTAGTCTGGACACAGTGTGTGTCAGTATTGGTGTAGTCTGGACACAGTGTGTGTGTCAGTATTGGTGTAGTCTGGACACAGTGTGTGTCAGTATTGGTGTAGTCTGGACACAGTGTGTGTGTCAGTAATGGTGTAGTCTGGACACAGTGTGTGTCAGTATTGGTGTAGTCTGGACACACAGTGTGTATGTCAGTAATGGTGTAGTCTGGACACAGTGTGTGTGTCAGTATTGGTGTAGTCTGGACACAATGTGTGTGTCAGTATTGGTGTAGTCTGGACACAGTGTGTATATCAGTATTGGTGTAGTCTGGACACAGTGTGTATATCAGTATTGATGTAGTCTGGACACAGTGTATATCAGTATTGGTGTAGTCTGGACACAGTGTGTATATCAGTATTGGTGTAGTCTGGACACAGTGTGTATGTCAGTAATGGTGTAGTCTGGACACAGTGTGTGTCAGTATTGGTGTAGTCTGGACACAGTGTGTATGTCAGTAATGGTGTAGTCTGGACACAGTGTGTATATCAGTATTGGTGTAGTCTGGACACAGTGTGTATATCAGTATTGGTGT
This sequence comes from Babylonia areolata, assembly GCF_041734735.1. Taxonomy (NCBI): domain Eukaryota; kingdom Metazoa; phylum Mollusca; class Gastropoda; order Neogastropoda; family Buccinidae; genus Babylonia; species Babylonia areolata. The sequence goes on along the minus strand of NC_134886.1, from coordinate 217,063 downwards.
AGTCTGGACACACAGTGTGTATGTCAGTAATGGTGTAGTCTGGACACAGTGTGTATATCAGTATTGGTGTAGTCTGGACACAGTGTATATCAGTATTGGTGTAGTCTGGACACAGTGTATATCAGTATTGGTGTAGTCTGGACACAGTGTGTGTCAGTATTGATGTAGTCTGGACACAGTGTGTGTCAGTAATGGTGTAGTCTGGACACAGTGTGTGTGTCAGTATTGGTGTAGTCTGGACACAGTGTGTGTCAGTATTGGTGTAGTCTGGACACAATGTGTGTGTCAGTAATGGTGTAGTCTGGACACAGTGTGTGTCAGTATTGGTGTAGTCTGGACACAGTGTGTATGTCAGTATTGGTGTAGTCTGGACACAGTGTATGTCAGTATTGGTGTAGTCTGGACACAGTGTGTGTCAGTATTGGTGTAGTCTGGACACAGTGTGTATATCAGTATTGGTGTAGTCTGGACACAGTGTATGTCAGTATTGGTGTAGTCTGGACACAGTGTGTGTCAGTATTGGTGTAGTCTGGACACAGTGTGTGTGTCAGTATTGGTGTAGTCTGGACACAGTGTGTGTCAGTATTGGTGTAGTCTGGACACAGTGTGTGTGTCAGTATTGGTGTAGTCTGGACACAATGTGTGTCAGTATTGGTGTAGTCTGGACACAGTGTGTGTCAGTAATGGTGTAGTCTGGACACAGTGTGTATATCAGTATTGGTGTAGTCTGGACACAGTGTGTATATCAGTATTGGTGTAGTCTGGACACAGTGTGTATATCAGTATTGGTGTAGTCTGGACACAGTGTGTATATCAGTATTGGTGTAGTCTGGACACAGTGTGTATATCAGTATTGGTGTAGTCTGGACACAGCGTGTGTCAGTATTGGTGTAGTCTGGACACAGTGTGTGTCAGTATTGGTGTAGTCTGGACACAGTGTATGTCAGTATTGGTGTAGTCTGGACACAGTGTGTGTCAGTATTGGTGTAGTCTGGACACAGTGTGTACTGGCAGTGGGTTTTTGGGAGTATCGTGGGGGGTACGGGAGGGTGGTATGGGGGGCTAAGGGAGGGCGGTAGGGGGGCTAGGGGAGGGCGGTATGGGGGGCTAGGGGAGGCCGGTAGGGGGGCTAGGGGGGCTAGGGGAGGGCGGTATGGGGGGCTAGGGGAGGGCGGTAGGGGGGCTAGGGGAGGGTGGTATGGGGGGCTAGGGGAGGGCGGTAGGGGGGCTAGGGGAGGGTGGTATGGGGGGCTAGGGGAGGGCGGTAGGGGGGCTAGGGGAGGGTGGTATGGGGGACTAGGGGAGGGTGGTAGGGGGGCTAGGGGAGGGTGGTATGGGGGGCTAGGGGAGGGCGGTAGGGGGGCTAGGGGAGGGTGGTATGGGGGGCTAGGGGAGGGCGGTAGGGGGGCTAGGGGAGGGCGGTAGGGGGGCTAGGGGAGGGTGGTATGGGGGGCTAGGGGAGGGTGGTATGGGGGACTAGGGGAGGGTGGTAGGGGGGCTAGGGGAGGGTGGTATGGGGGGCTAGAGGAGGGTTTTATGGGGGGGCTAGGGGAGGGCGGTAGGGGGGCTAGGGGAGGGTGGTATGGGGGGCTTGGGGAGGGCGGTAGGGGGGCTAGGGGAGGGCGGTAGGGGGGCTAGGGGAGGGTGGTATGGGGACTAGGGGAGGGTGGTAGGGGGGGCTAGAGGAGGGTGGTATGGGGGGCTAGGGGAGGGCGGTAGGGGGGCTAGGGGAGGGCGGTATGGGGGACTAGGGGAGGGTGGTAGGGGGGCTAGGGGAGGGTGGTATGGGGGGCTAGAGGAGGGTGGTATGGGGGGCTAGGGGAGGGCGGTAGGGGGGCTAGGGGAGGGTGGTATGGGGGGCTTGGGGAGGGCGGTAGGGGGGCTAGGGGAGGGCGGTATGGGGGTTGAAGGGAAAAGGGAGGGAGATAACTCCAACTGTTTTGTTTTTCTCACTCAGTTCCTGGCTGTCTTTCTGTCTGTCTGGTTGTTTCTGTTTCTGTCTGTCTGGCTGTTTCTGTTTCTGTCTGTCTGCCTTTCTGTTTCTGTCTGTCTGCCTGTTTCTGTTTCTGTCTGTCTGTCTGCCTGTTTCTGTTTCTGTCTGTCTGTCTGCCTGTTTCTGTTCCTGTCTGTCTGTCTGCCTGTTTCTGTTCCTGTCTGTCTGTCTGCCTGTTTCTGTTTCTGTCTGTCTGTCTGCCTGTTTCTGTTCCTGTCTGTCTGTCTGCCTTTCTGTTCCTGTCTGTCTGCCTGCCTGTTTCTGTTTCTGTCTGTCTGCCTGTTTCTGTTTCTGTCTGTCTGCCTTTCTGTCTGTCTGCCTTTCTGTTTCTGTCTGTCTGCCTTTCTGTTTCTGTCTGTCTGGCTGTTTCTGTTTCTGTCTGTCTGCCTGTTTCTGTCTGTCTGTCTGTTTCTGTTTCTGTCTGTCTGCCTTTCTGTTTCTGTCTGTCTGCCTGTTTCTGTTTCTGTCTGTCTGCCTTTCTGTTTCTGTCTGTCTGCCTTTCTGTTTCTGTCTGTCTGCCTGTTTCTGTTTCTGTCTGTCTGCCTGTTTCTGTCTGTCTGCCTGTTTCTGTTTCTGTCTGTCTGCCTGTTTCTGTCTGTCTGCCTGTTTCTGTTTCTGTCTGTCTGCCTTTCTGTTTCTGTCTGTCTGCCTTTCTGTTTCTGTCTGTCTGCCTTTCTGTTTCTGTCTGTCTGCCTTTCTGTTTCTGTCTGTCTGCCTTTCTGTTTCTGTCTGTCTGCCTTTCTGTTTCTGTCTGTCTGCCTTTCTGTTTCTGTCTGTCTGTCTGTTTCTGTTTCTGTCTGTCTGCCTGTTTCTGTCTGTCTGCCTGTTTCTGTTTCTGTCTGTCTGCCTGTTTCTGTCTGTCTGCCTGTTTCTGTCTGTCTGCCTTTCTGTTTCTGTCTGTCTGCCTTTCTGTTTCTGTCTGTCTGCCTGTTTCTGTTTCTGTCTGTCTGCCTGTTTCTGTTTCTGTCTGTCTGCCTTTCTGTTTCTGTCTGTCTGCCTTTCTGTTTCTGTCTGTCTGTCTGTTTCTGTTTCTGTCTGTCTGCCTGTTTCTGTCTGTCTGCCTTTCTGTTTCTGTCTGTCTGTCTGTTTCTGTTTCTGTCTGTCTGCCTGTTTCTGTCTGTCTGCCTGTTTCTGTTTCTGTCTGTCTGCCTGTTTCTGTCTGTCTGTCTGCCTGTTTCTGTCTGTCTGCCTTTCTGTTTCTGTCTGTCTGCCTGTTTCTGTTTCTGTCTGTCTGCCTTTCTGTTTCTGTCTGTCTGCCTGTTTCTGTTTCTGTCTGTCTGCCTGTTTCTGTTTCTGTCTGTCTGCCTGTTTCTGTCTGTCTGCCTGTTTCTGTCTGTCTGCCTGTTTCTGTTTTCTGTCTGTCTGCCTGTTTCTGTCTGTCTGCCTTTCTGTTTCTGTCTGTCTGCCTTTCTGTTTCTGTCTGTCTGCCTGCTTCTGTTTCTGTCTGTCTGCCTGCTTCTGTTTCTGTCTGTCTGCCTTTCTGTTTCTGTCTGTCTGCCTGCTTCTGTTTCTGTCTGTCTGCCTTTCTGTTTCTGTCTGTCTGCCTGTTTCTGTTTCTGTCTGTCTGCCTTTCTGTTTCTGTCTGTCTGCCTGTTTCTGTTTCTGTCTGTCTGCCTTTCTGTTTCTGTCTGTCTGCCTGTTTCTGTTTCTGTCTGTCTGCCTTTCTGTTTCTGTCTGTCTGCCTTTCTGCTTCTGTCTGTCTGTTTCTGTTTCTGTCTGTCTGCCTTTCTGCTTCTGTCTGTCTGCCTTTCTGCTTCTGTCTGTCTGTTTCTGTTTCTGTCTGTCTGCCTTTCTGTTTCTGTCTGTCTGCCTTTCTGCTTCTGTCTGTCTGTTTCTGTTTCTGTCTGTCTGCCTTTCTGTTTCTGTCTGTCTGCCTTTCTGTTTCTGTCTGTCTGCCTTTCTGTTTCTGTCTGTCTGCCTGTTTCTGTTTCTGTCTGTCTGCCTTTCTGTTTCTGTCTGTCTGCCTTTCTGCTTCTGTCTGTCTGTTTCTGTTTCTGTCTGTCTGCCTTTCTGCTTCTGTCTGTCTGTTTCTGTTTCTGTCTGTCTGTTTCTGTTTCTGTCTGTCTGTCTGTTTCTGTTTCTGCCTGTTTCTGTTTCTGTCTGTCTGCCTCTCTGTCAGTTTGACTCTCTGTCTCTCTCTTTCTGTCTGACTCTTTTTCAGTCTCTCTCTTTTCCCCCTCACTCTCTCTCTCTCTCTCTAGTCATCTGTGTGTGTGTGTGTGTGTGTGTGTGTGTGTGTGTGTGTGTGTGTGTGATACACATTGTTTTGTATATGCCTTTGGTGTTGTAAGAGGGTGTATGTGTATGCGAAACGGCATGTGTTGTAAATGCTAATGTGTGTTTCATTTTCGCACGATTCGTATATGCACGTAACTATATTTCTAGTACTTTTGTGTGTTTTGTTCAATTCATCTCCCCACTTCTTCTTCTTCTTCTTCTTCTTCTTCTTCTTCTTCTTCTTCTCTCTTCTCTCTCTCTCTCTCTCTCTCTCTCTCTCTGTTTTTCCCTTCGTTTTTTCTTTTTTTTTTCAGATGGCTTGATGTAAAAAAAGCAGTCGTTGCTTATTCAATTACCATCTTGAAATAAAAATTTTGACTTTGACTTTTGACACACACACACACACACACACACACACACACACACACACACACACACACACACACACACAGAGAAATACACAGACACACAGGCACAGACCCAAACACACACACACACACACAAAGACAGACAACACGTGCTAGCCTCGTGCACATTTTACATCGCTGCACCAGCTGACATTGTCAGCAGTCTGCGCACGCACTCTGGGCTGTCTACGCCCCATTCTGACCGAATTTTCCGTCACGCGTCTGTGACCTTGACCTCCCGGTGGAGGGAAGGAGGGGCGGCAGTGGGTTGGGCTTGGTGGATTCCAAGTTCACTTGTGTAGTAGAGGCGGTGTCTGGGGTGAATTGCACCCCCCCTCCCTCCTCCAACCCTCTCCAGTTTTTTCGCCTGTTGTGTATTGACAGGCCAGGAGTGGTGTTTTTCTCTCTCTCTTTCTTGCTCGAAAATCCAACGAGCGCGCTCAAAAATCGAGCAGCGTTGAGTGCGTCCTTACTGCGTGTTGACACGCGCGCGCGTGTGGGGGAGGCAGCGGTGATTGTGTGTGTGTGTGTGTGTGTGTGTGTGTGTCTGTGTCTGTGTCTGTGTCTGTGTCTGTCTGTCTGTCTGTGTGTCTGCCTGCCTGTCTTTATCTGTGTGTGTGTGTGTGTGTGTGTGTGTGTGTGTGTGTGTGTGTGTACCTGTGCCTGTGCCTGTACCTGTACCTGGGTGTCTGGGTATCTGTCTTTGTGTGTCTCATTCTTTCTGTTTTTGTTGGTCCCTGTATCTGTGTCTCTTACTGTCCGTCTGTCTGTCCTTCCTGTGTGTGTTTCAGAGTGTCTGAGTCAGTGTCTCACTCTGTACCCGTCTGTGTGTGTTTCAGAGTGTCTGAGTCAGTGTCTCGCTCTGTACCCGTCTGTGTGTGTTTCAGAGTGTCTGAGTCAGTGTCTCGCTCTGTACCCGTCTGTGTGTGTTTCAGAGTGTCTGAATCAGTGTCTCGCTCTGTACCCGTCTGTGTGTGTTTCAGAGTGTCTGAATCAGTGTCTCGCTCTGTACCCGTCTGTGTGTGTTTCAGAGTGTCTGAGTCAGTGTCTCGCTCTATACCCGTCTGTCTGTCTCTATTTCTCTGTATGTCTCTTTCTTTCTCTTTCTCTCTGTCTGTGTGTTTGTGGGGTTTTTTTTCTGCGTGCGTGTCTCTTTCTCTCTCACTTTCCTATTTCTTCTCCCCCCCTTTCTCTCTCACTTTCCTATTTCTTCTCTCCCCCCTCTCTCCCCCCCTTTCTCTCTCCCCTCTCCCCCCTCCCCCCCCCCTCTCTCTTCTTCATTTTTACTCTACAGTGCTCCATATGAAATGGACCAATGTTATTGATATGTGTACCAGAGACATACACACACACACACACACACACACACACACACACACATCATATATATATATATATATATATATATATATATATATATAATAGTCAGTCGTGTCCGACTATGACCATCAGAACAGCAGAGGAGGCAACTGCTGTTCCGACTATTTGGGCTAGAATTTGATTATAGTGGAGAGTGTCTTGCCCAAGTACATCCCCACTCTCTCGGCCAAGAAGGTTTTAGGACAGTCGGCGTTGGGATGGTTCCCAAAGGCCAACTAGCCCACAAGGCTGCAACACTAAGAGCCAGCGCAATTTTGCCTCCTAGTTTGAGAGTCATAGTCCTTCACAAAAGACTAAGCTGTAAATGGTTTCCCATTGATTGGAGAAACCATTGATAAAACAGCTCTCACTTTGCTGTTGGCCCAAATGTAAACTTTTGTCAATCTGTGATATAAGCCGAGTGTTCCCGAAATGGCCAAATATATATATATATATATATACATATATATACATACATACACACATGTACATACATATACACACATATACATCTGTCTCTATATTCGTACATTAAAAAATATATTTTGGTGTTATCATGAATACAAAAGGAAATAAGCAATTTAGTATGCAAGCAGGTGTATTACTATTGTCACATAATTCAGTGTGTTTTACATAGGTATCATAATTTAAGTCTTGTATTTCTTAAGATGTAAAGAAAGAAGGAAAAGATAGTTTCAGATGTTTTGCCTTTATGATCAATTTGATTAGATTTTTCAAACTACAAATTACATAATAAGATTTGTTAGGGTTCTGTATTGGATGGTAATGTATCAATATTATTACATTCTATTAATGGCATGTAATAGAACCATTTTGCTAAGAATTTGGCATTATTCATAAGTAAATGTGATACATATTTTTCTGTTTTATATCTTAATCTCAGTTGTGTTAGGAATACTTCAACTTGTGGAATTTGTTTGTTTAGTTTGCTTTTGTATAAAAATTGTTTTGCAATTAGAACAATGAAATCAAGGATGTCATCAGAAGCAACACTGTTTGAAACTCCAAACAGAATAAAGTCTTCAGTAAATTTGACATTTTGTGCGTTTTCCCATTTATTGTTTACACATGATTCTAGTGTTTTCCAAAAGTTATGTGTAACATCACACTGCCAAAACAGATGTCGGATAGATTCTGTATGCATATTGCAAAAACTACACTTCCTGTTATCTGTAAGTTTCATTCTTTTTAATGACGTGTTTGTACCTATGATTCTATGTACTATTCTCATCTGGAACCATTTTAAATTACCATCGCTAATCTTATTCACTTTGCAAAACGTTACCTTCCAATCAATTTTTAAGGCCAGTTTTTCCGTCTTCCCATTTGTAGCAGCATTTAGGAGCTATATCATTTTTTGACTCACTTGTGTAAACAAAGTGAGTATGTTTTAACCCGGTGTTCGGTTGTCTGTGTGTGTGTGTGTGTGTGTGTGTGTGTGTGTGTGTCCGTGTGTCTGTGTGTCCGTGGTAAACTTTAACATTGACATTTTCTCTGCAAATACTTTGTCAGTTGACACCAAATTTGGCATAAAAATAGGAAAAATTCAGTTCTTTCCAGTCATCTTGTTTAAGACAATATTGCACCTATGGGATGGGCAAAAAAAAAAAAAAGGTGCCTAATTATATGCAAACTGCATTTACTGTTATATTTATATTTTATGTATTCTCTAAACTTGGCACTTTGACCTCTTATTCTGACACAACAACTAGAGGAGTCATTATTATAATCTTTTTTGTTCAAACAGGAACTTCTTTTGCTAAGCATGGAATTTTTATTTATTTTGCAAACGTTTTGGTGCAGATAGTAAAGAAGGGAAATTACTCTGTAATTAATGCTAGGGGACGTAATTTATCACAAGTGAGTCTTGAAGGCCTTGCCTCTCTTGTTTAAAAGTATATCTTAATACAATAAAAATTGTGTTCCTTTCGTGACAGAATATAGCAGTTGTAGTGATTTTCGCATGTCTTATTGAATTACTATCAAGGCTGATGTTTATGTTTGTAATATGCTTAAATTTTTTTAATTTTTTTTATTGATCTAACACAACTGTTGTAAGTTTAAAAAAAAAGTTCTTAATTCGTATTTATCATCAAATTCTTCGTATGTGAGAAATTCCTCATTTTCGTGCAGTAAGTGGAAGATACATGAGATGCCTTTTCTAACCAATTTTTATGCAATAAAACTGTATTTTTACAAAATGCCAAAGTGCCGCTTCAGTGTCCCTTTGTGGTTTTGTTTACCTTGTTTATGTTTTTCATTTCTGTTCCATTGTATTTGTTTTGCACCATTTTTGTTCTGATTTGTACCTACTATGTGACTAGAGCTTTACAGCTAATGACATTAAACATTTCAGCGTTCAGTGCTCAGTGGTCAGTGTTCAGTGTTCAGTGCTCAGTGTTCAGTGTTCAGTGCTCAGTGTTCAGTGTTCAGTGCTCAGTGTTCAGTGCTCAGTGCTCAGTGCTCAGTGTTCAGTGCTCAGTGCTCAGTGTTCAGTGCTCAGTGCTCAGTGTTCAGTGTTCAGTGCTCAGTGCTCAGTGTTCAGTGCTCAGTGTTCAGTGCTCAGTGCTCAGTGTTCTCTCTCTCTCACGTGTTCTCTCAACCATTCTTTTCTCGTCTTTTCCTCCTTTTCCCCACTGTTCAATCGGCCTGAATGCATAAAGAAGAAATATGCGCTTCCACATATCTACAGCCTATTACCCACCCACCCACACGCCGCTGCCTCCCCCACTATTTTTCTCCAACCCCGCCCCCATCCCCCCAACATAACCTTCTGCATTTTCCTTTGATGTTTGTGAAGCAGCCTCACCGAGGACTGACGTGTGACGATGACGTGCAAGAAAACAGCAACTTCCTGGATTGCACTGACCTGCTATGCTCTGTACTGACCTGACCTGGTTTATTCTGTACTGACCTGCTATGTTCTGTACTGACCTGACCTGGTATGTTCTACCTGGTATGTTCTGTTATGTACTGACCTGGTATGTTCTGTACTGACCTGGTGTGTTCTGTACTGACCTGGTATGTTATGTACTGACACTGACCTGGTATATTCTGTACTGACCTGGTATGCTTTGCATTGACACTGGTCTGGTATGTGCTGCACTGACCTTATATGTTCTGTACTGACCTGGTATGTTCTGCACTGACCTGGTGTGTTCTGTGGTGTGTTCTGTACTGACCTGGTGTGTTCTGTACTGACCCGGTATGTTCTGCACTAACCTGGTATGTTCTGTGGTGTGTTCTGTACTGACCTGGTGTGTTCTGTACTGACCCGGTATGTTCTGCACTGACCTGGTATGTTTTGTAATGACCTGGCATGTTATATACTGACGTGTTCTGTACGGACCTGACCTGGTGTGTTCTGTACTGACCTAGTATGTTCTGTGGTGTGTTCTGTACTGACCTAGTATGTTCTGTGGTGTGTTCTGTACTGACCTGGTGTGTTCAGCACTGACCTGGTGTGTTCTGTGGTGTGTTCTGTACTGACCTAGTATGTTCTGTGGTGTGTTCTGTACTGACCTGGTGTGTTCAGCACTGACCTGGTGTGTTCTGTGGTGTGTTCTGTACTGACCTGGTGTGTTCTGTGGTGTGTTCTGTACTGACCTGGTGTGTTCAGCACTGACCTGGTGTGTTCTGTGGTGTGTTCTGTACTGACCTGGTGTGTTCTGTGGTGTGTTCTGTACTGACCTGGTGTGTTCAGCACTGACCTGGTATGTTCTGCACTAACCTGGTGTGTTCTGCACTGACCTGGTGTGTTCTGTACTGACCTGGTGTGTTCTGCACTGACCTGGTGTGTTCTGCACTGACCTGCTATGTCCTGCACTGACCTGGTGTGTTCTGTACTGACCTGCTATGTCCTCCACTGACCTGCTATGTCCTGCACTGACCTGGTGTGTTCTGCACTGACCTGGTGTGTTCTGCACTGACCTGCTATGTCCTGCACTGACCTGGTGTGTTATGTACTGACCTGCTATGTCCTCCACTGACCTGCTATGTCCTGCACTGACCTGGTGTGTTCTGTACTGACCTGCTATGTCCTCCACTGACCTGCTATGTCCTGCACTGACCTGGTGTGTTCTGTACTGACCTGCTATGTCCTGCACTGACCTGCTATGTCCTGCACTGACCTTCTGTGTTCTGCACTGACCTGCTATGTCCTGCACTGACCTGGTGTGTTCTGCACTGACCTGGTGTGTTCTGTATTGACCTGCTGTGTAATGTACTGACCTGGTGTTTTTCTGCACTGACCTGGTATTGTTCTGTACTGACTTGGTGTGTTCTGCACTGACCTGGTGTGGTCTGCACTGACCTGGTATGTTCTGCACTGACCTGGTATGTTCTGCACTGACTTGGTGTCTTCTGCACTGACCTTCTGTGTTCTGCACTGACCTGCTATGTCCTGCACTGACCTGGTGTGTTCTGCACTGACCTGCTATTTTCTGTTCTGACCTGCTATGTTCTGTACTGATCTGGTGTGTTCTGCATTGACCTGCTGTGTTCTGTATTGATCTGCTGTGTTCTGTACTGACCTGGTGTGTTCTGCACTGACCTAGTATGTTCTGTACTGACCTGCTATGGTCTGTGCTGAACTGGTGTGTTCTGCACTGACCTGGTGTATTCTGTACTGACCTGGTTTGTTCTGTACTGACCTGGTTTGTTCTGCACTGACCTGGTTTGTTCTGTACTGACCTGGTATGGTCTGTACTGACCTGGTATGGTCTGTACTGACCTGGTGTGTTCTGTTCTGACCTGGTATGGTCTGTACTGACCTGGTATGGTCTGTATTGGTGTGGTGAGAGAGAGAAAGCGGGAAGGCAGGAGGTTTAATTCAAAGGCCACCAGCTTTGAGAACATGTACACATAAAGATCACGATTTGGAAAACAACAAAGCACAGGCAAAACCCAGGATCATCACAACTGAAAGAAGAAAGAAATATGCTCAGCCACACAATTTAGATTTGAACATTTTAATTTAAACTTCACATCAGTTCCTGTATGGAACGGAAAGCATTGTAAATTTACATGGCCACATCTGTTGTTACACATCTGTTTTAATTTTGTAACGAAATAGGGAATTGGCGGAGTGTTGATATGTTTATAATGTCTAAATGCATACTTTCTCTCTCTCTCTCTCTCTCTCTCTCTCTCTCTCTCTCTCTCTCTCTCTCACACACACACACACACACACAGAATGAGTAGAACGAACGCACGAACGAATGAATGAATGAATGATCAATGGATGAATGAATGAATGAATGAATGAATGAATGAAAGATTTTATTAAAAAAATTCATGATCTTTCTCAGGGTAGCAAAATAAGCAAACAATGTTTTTTGTTCTTTTATTGGTGTTTTTTTTTTTTTTTTCCAATTAGTCCTCGAAAATGGAAGCATGGAAATAATAATAATAATGATAAAATAATGCAGACTTATATGGCGCAGAATTCCCATCTCAGATGGGGCTAACTGCGCTTTACAATAAAATATACAATATTAAGTCTAAGAAAAAATATGTACAAAGTCAACACAGTCTCACATGACATTGGCTGAAATATACATATAAGTAAGACTAAGTGACATAAAAATGTGAATCAACACAGACACCATGGCACCATCACAGTCCCAAAGCACACAGGCACCATCACAGTCCCAAAGCACACAGGCACCATCACAGTCCCAGAGCACACAGGCACCATCACAGTCCCAAAGCACACAGGCACCATCACAGTCCCAGAGCACACAGGCACCATCACAGTCCCAAAGCACACAGGCACCATCACAGTCCCAAAGCACACAGGCACCATCACAGTCCCAGAGCACACAGGCACCATCACAGTCCCAAAGCACACAGGCACCATCACAGTCCCAAAGCACACAGGCACCATCACAGTCCCAAAGCACACAGGCACAAATATCACAGCAAAAACAGAGCACATCACATTCATCATTGTATATATATATATATATATATATAGATAGATAGATAGATAGATAGATAGATAGATAGATAGATAGATATAGATATAGATATAGATATAGATATAGATAGATAGATAGATATACATATATATATATATATATTATATATATTATAAACACCAAGGAACCAGGCATCACGATAAACATACTAAAATCAACACAAATGCATACAACTCGACAAAAAGAGCACATCCAACAAGATATATTTTGAGTGCTCTCTGTACAGTGAATTCCACTGTTCAGGTGCAACAAAAGAAAAGGAACGTTCACCATGTTTTTGTACGAATCTTTGGAGTAGACAATGTGCGCTTGTCATTCGAAGAACGGAGTTTTCTGGATGGTGAATAGACAGAAAGTAGATCCGGAAGACAGGACAAGAATCAGTGAAGAAATTGTGACAAAGGACTGAGAGTTTGTAATGTATTCGTGCTTGAATGGGGAGCCAGTGAAGGGACGCGAGTAGAGTGATGTGTTGACGTTTCTTAGCTTTGAGAGTGAGTCGTGCTGCAGAGTTTTTAACTTTTTGAAGTTTGTCAACACTGTGTTTGGGGTAGCCAGCAAGAGGAGCATTTCCATAATCTGATCTAGATGAACAAAAGAACAAACCAACGTCTTTGTGGTTAGATATTGCCAAATGGAGCTGATTTGTCGGAATGCTGCGTATGCTGACCTACAAATGTGATTGATGTGTATGTCAAGTGTCATGTCATCTGCGAGCATGTACCCTAAAATTCTTGCTGATGTTGAGAAAGGTACGTCTGAGGTTCCTACCAGGGTAGATGAATGATTAGGCAAGTCAGAAAATGAGCGTTTTGTGTTAATGAGAGGTACCTCTGTTTTATTATCATTTAGTTTGAGTTTGTGATTTTTCATCCATGATTTGACATCTGTGATGCATGACTGTAACGTCTGTATGGTTTGACCTATTTCTGTAGGGTGACATGTTCTGTAAAGCTGTGTGTCATCTGCGAAAGATTGGTTGGAAACAAAGTGACTTTGGATGAGTGTATAAAGAGGTTTGGTATACATGATGAACATGATTGTTGATAATGACTGTCTGAATGCGACTTGAAAGGCAAGTTCTGACACAAGAGAGAGCTAATCCTGAAACCCCATAGTGGTGATGAAGGATGTGCAACAAAAGTGTATGGTCTATGATGCCAAACGCTGCGCTGAGATCTAACAAAGTAAGAACAGAAACATGACCTTGATCTAGTGCCAGGAGTACATCGTTAGTGACCTTGAGAAGTACAGTCTCTGTACTATGTGAGGGTCTGTATGCTGATTGGTATGGTGACAGCAGGTAATGTGAGTTTAGGTATTCAAATATGTGGAGTGATGGCCTATAGGTAACGCGTCCGCATGGAAAGCGAGAGAATCTGAACATGCAGGTTCGAATCACGGCTCAGCCGCCGATATTTTCTCCCCCTCCACTAGACCTTGAATGGTTGTCTGGGCGCTAGTCATTCGGATGAGACGATAAACCGAGGTCCCGTGTGCAGTATGCACTTAGCGCATGTAAAAGAACCCACGGCAACGAAAGGGTTGTTCCTGGCAAAATTTTGTAGACAAAATCCACTTCGATAGGAAAAACAAACAAGACTGCACGCAGGAAAAAATACAAAAAAAAAAGGAAAAAAAAAGGGTGGCGCTGTAGTGTAGCGACGCGCTCTCCCTGGGGAGAGCAGCCCGAATTTCACACAGAGAAATCTGTTGTGATAAATATATATATATATATATATATATATATATATATATATAAAATAAATAAAAAATTAAAAACTGACCCAAAACAACTTTTTTCAAGTTTTTCAATGTCCTTAGACATACAAAATAAGTTTGAGACTGATCGATGATTTTGTAGAACATTCTGATCCATAGAGGGTTTCTTAAGTAGTGGTTTTACAACTGCAGCTTCGTAACTGGAGGGGAAAGAACCTGACAGAAGACTTTCATTTACTATATGTGTCAAAGTGGGCAAGAGAGTGTCAATGTTTTCAACTAACAGAGAGGTAGGAATGGGATCTAGTTGGCAGGTGGTCGGTTTTGACTTTAAAATGATCTTTTTTAGTTCGTCTTCTGTGACAGGATGGAAGCAGTCGAAAACAGAAGGAAACTGAACTAGTGGCTTGAAATAGAGAGATAAATATGAAGTAGAGAGATAAATATGAAATAGAGAGAGAAATATGAAATAGAGAGAGAAATATGAAATAGAAATAGAGAGAGAAATATGAAATAGAGAGAGAAATATGCGAAGAAAGAGCACACGAAATGCAGTTAGAAATAAAATCTTAATAAAACAAGGAAAACAAAAGAAGAAAAATAAACATTAGGCCTATATCAAAGCATCATGTTCTTAACAAATCATGGAAAGAATTAGACAATTATGAACGGTTGTGAAATTCATGTTATTATTATTATTATTATTATTATTATTAATATTATTATTATCATTATTATTATTGTTGTTGTTGTTGTTGCTGTTGTTGTTGTAGCCGAGTACCTGAGTGGTATATAAGGGGATGGTACAAAAGAATTAATACTGATTTTCTGAATTAAAGGATAGAAAAGAATCCCCGCGCAGGCCAGAAACATGTAGAGGCCAGTCACAAAAGGGTTTTGTATTGTTTTATTTACAATAGTTATAAGAAGATGAGAATAGAGAAAACAAAGATGAGAAGAAGAGGACCACTTGTCCACCTGGCCAGTAAACATTTAAAAGTACACTATCATAATGCAATGACAAAATTGTATATAAATATGATAATATAAAAGTGCAATAAGAGAGAGAGAGAGAGAGAGAGAGAGAGAGAGAGAGAGAGAGAGAGATGATGATGATGATGATGAAGATGATGATGATAGTAATGATGATGATGATGATGATGATGGCGATGATGAAGTACACACATGACGTTCAGATACACACAAATACATACGTAAACATTCAAATGTAAATGATGATAATGCCTGCAGTTGAAGACATACTGAAACAGAAAGATAAAGCAAGGTGATGAGAAAATTTCGAACAAATTCATTTGAAGGTGTCAGCAACTTCTTTCATTAAATGAGCATGATAAGCATTTTTAAATAATTTTTTTTTTTAATGAGGTGTGGTTATGCAGAGAGGATAGAATATTGTTTCAGAGCAAACCACCAGAATACATGAGGCAGGATTTAAAGATCAATTCTAGGAAGAGGCACCATTAACTTATGAGCATGGCGATTAATATTAAAATGAAATGAATTAGTAATAATTGATGGTGGAGCGCTATCAGAAAATATTTTGAACATGGAAACTGCTTTGTTATACTTGAGTTTCAAGTTCAGTGGAAGAATGTCCAACATAGTGTAGTCTGTAAAGAATGAGGAAGATTTCAGTCAAACTAATTTCAGAGCACGTCTATAAAGACTATGCAGAGGTTTGAGAATATTTTCGCTGTCCAGATCCCAGAGAGAGAGGGAGAGAGAGAAGAGGGAGTGATGTGGGGAATGCGTCAGCTCCCTCCCATACCCCCTCCCCCCCTTCCGCCACTGCCTCCTCCTTTCACCTAACCCGTCAGACCTCCTCCGTCCCCCCATTCCTTTCCCACCATACCCCCCCCCCCCTTCCGCCACTGCCTCCTCCTTTCACCTAACCCGTCAGACCTCCTCCGTCCCCCCATTCCTTTCCCACCATACCCCCCCACTACCTCCCACACTCCGCTTCAAATCAGGTTGTTTTCTTGGGTTAAAAAAAAGAAAAGAAAAAGAAGGGAGCAATTGTGATGCCATAGCTGATGGCCCAGCTTCCTTCTGGTTCAGCGTGCAGATCACCAAAGTGAGGTTCATGAAGAGTCACAACCTCTCCTCCTTTCCTCACCGCACCCTCTTCTACCTCCCACTTCTCTCCACTCCCCCTCTCCCGCTTTGCCCACCTCCCCCCCTCCCTCTCCCGCCTTGCCCACCTCCCTCACGCCCCTCCCTCTCCCGCCTTGCCCACCTCCCTCACGCCCCTCCCTCTCCCGCCTTGCCCACCTCCCTCACGCCCCTCCCTCTCCCGCCTTGCCCACCTCCCTCCCCTCCCTCTCCCGCCTTGCCCACCTCCCTCACGCCCCTCCCTCTCCCGCTTTGCCCACCTCCCTCACGCCCCTCCCTCTCCCGCCTTGCCCACCTCCCTCACGCCCCCCCCCCCTCTCCCGCCTTGCCCACCTCCCTCACGCCCCTCCCTCTCCCGCCTTGCCTACCTCCCTCCCCTCCCTCTTCTCCCACCTCTCTCCACCCCCTTCTCTCCCACCCTGCCCTCCTCCCTCACACGTCCCCAGTCTCCTCCCGGATTTACTCGTGTGTGTGTGTGTGTGTGTGTGTGTGTGTGTGTGGGTGTGTGTGTGTGTGCCCCCATCTCCGCCCTCCCCTCCCCCTCCCCCGTCTATTTTTGACAACATCCCGCCGATAAAAACGGAAGCGAAAAGCCCGAAAGGGAACTGCTGATTCGGCGAAAAATAACAGTGGGCAGTTCTTCCGGCCGCCACCACGAACAGAGGGGGGAGGTGTAAGAATTTGGGGGATAGTGGGAGAGGGGGTTGAGGGGGGAGGTGTAAGAGGTTGGGGGATAGTGGGAGAGGGGGTTGAGGGGGGAGGTGTAAGAATTTGGGGGATAGTGGGAGAGGGGGTTGAGGGGGGAGGTGTAAGAGGCTGGAGGATTGTGGGAGAGGGGGTTGAGGGGGGAGGTGTAAGAGGTTGGAGGATTGTGGGAGAGGGGGTTGAGGGGGGAGGTGTAAGAGGTTGGAGGATTGTGGGAGGGGGGGATAAGGTGGTGTAAGAGGCTGGAGGATTGTGGGAGGGGGGGATAAGGTGGTGTAAGAGGCTGGAGGATTGTGGGAGGGGGGGATAAGGTGGTGTAAGAGGTTGGGGGATTGTGGGAGGGGGGGATAAGGTGGTGTAAGAGGTTGGGGGATTGTGGGAGGGGGGGATAAGGTGGTGTAAGAGGCTGGAGGATTGTGGGAGGGGGGGATAAGGTGGTGTAAGAGGCTGGAGGATTGTGGGAGGGGGGGATAAGGTGGTGTAAGAGGTTGGGGGATTGTGGGAGGGGGGGATAAGGTGGTGTAAGAGGCTGGAGGATTGTGGGAGGGGGGGATAAGGTGGTGTAAGAGGCTGGAGGATTGTGGGAGAGGTGGATGAGGGGGAGGTGTAAGAGGCTGGAGGATTGTGGGAGAGGGGGTTGAGGGGGGAGGTGTAAGAGGCTGGAGGATTGTGGGAGGGGGGGATAAGGTGGTGTAAGAGGCTGGAGGATTGTGGGAGAGGGGGTTGAGGGGGGAGGTGTAAGAGGCTGGAGGATTGTGGGAGGGGGGGATAAGGTGGTGTAAGAGGCTGGAGGATTGTGGGAGGGGGGGATAAGGTGGTGTAAGAGGCTGGAGGATTGTGGGAGGGGGGGATAAGGTGGTGTAAGAGGCTGGAGGATTGTGGGAGGGGGGGATAAGGTGGTGTAAGAGGCTGGAGGATTGTGGGAGGGGGGGATAAGGTGGTGTAAGAGGCTGGAGGATTGTGGGAGGGGGGGATAAGGTGGTGTAAGAGGCTGGAGGATTGTGGGAGGGGGGGATAAGGTGGTGTAAGAGGCTGGAGGATTTGTGGGAGGGGGGGATAAGGTGGTGTAAGAGGCTGGAGGATTGTGGGAGGGGGGGATAAGGTGGTGTAAGAGGCTGGAGGATTGTGGGACGGGGGGTCGGGGGTGTAGGGGGGTTGTATGAGGTTGGAGGATTTGTGAGACGGTGGGTGGGGGTGTGGGGGGTTGTAAGAGGTTGTTGGATTTGTGGGAGGGGGTGTTGAAGGGGAAGGTGGGGGGCGAGTTTGTGAGAGAAAGTGGAAATAGCATTCTTTCTCCTTCCCAACCCCCCCTCCCCCGCCCCGCCCCTCCTCCGCCACCCCCCCCCGTCCCTCCTCCGCCCCGCCGCTCCTTTCCTCAACCCTCTCACCTTCATGGGCGCCCCTTTGCTAGAAAAGCTGTTGTCGTTTTGTCTTTGGACAGTAGACATATCACAACGCAACATATCATCATAACAATAGATACAACCCAAGAACTCTCATTGGTGTTTTTCTTTGAAAGGTATAGGTATTACAACCAAATATAATATCATAACAAAAGATACATCCCCCTTCCCGTTTCGTTAATATGATATCCCTGTTGTGATTATGTCATTGTTTGTGTTTTCGTGATGGCAGTGATGGTTATTTCTGTTGTGTATGGCATCCCTGTTGTGTGGCAATAAAGATCATTTATGTTGGATATGATTTCCCTGTTAACCTCATTGTTTGTGTTTACTTGATGACAGTAATGGTTATTTCTGTTGTATATGATGTCCCTGTTATGTTAATGTCATTGTTTGTGTTCACTTGATGACAGTAATGGTTATTTCTGTTGTATATGATGTCCCTGTTATGTTAATGTCATTGTTTGTGTTCACTTGATGACAGTAATGGTTATTTCTGTTGTATATGATGTCCCTGTTATGTTAATGTCATTGTTTGTGTTTACTTGATGACAGTAATGGTTATTTCTGTTGTATATGATGTCCCTGTTATGTTAATGTCATTGTTTGTGTTCACTTGATGACAGTAATGGTTATTTCTGTTGTATATGATGTCCCTGTTATGTTAATGTCATTGTTTGTGTTCACTTGATGACAGTAATGGTTATTTCTGTTGTATATGATGTCCCTGTTATGTTAATGTCATTGTTTGTGTTCACTTGATGACAGCAATGGTTATTTCTGTTGTATATGATGTCCCTGTTATGTTAATGTCATTGTTTGTGTTCACTTGATGACAGTAATGGTTATTTCTGTTGTATATGATGTCCCTGTTATGTTAATGTCATTGTTTGTGTTCACTTGATGACAGTAATGGTTATTTCTGTTGTATATGATGTCCCTGTTATGTTAATGTCATTGTTTGTGTTCACTTGATGACAGTAATGGTTATTTCTGTTGTATATGATGTCCCTGTTATGTTAATGTCATTGTTTGTGTTCACTTGATGACAGTAATGGTTATTTCTGTTGTATATGATGTCCCTGTTATGTTAATGTCATTGTTTGTGTTCACTTGATGACAGCAATGGTTATTTCTGTTGTATATGATGTCCCTGTTATGTTAATGTCATTGTTTGTGTTCACTTGATGACAGTAATGGTTATTTCTGTTGTATATGATGTCCCTGTTATGTTAATGTCATTGTTTGTGTTCACTTGATGACAGTAATGGTTATTTCTGTTGTATATGATGTCCCTGTTATGTTAATGTCATTGTTTGTGTTCACTTGATGACAGTAATGGTTATTTCTGTTGTATATGATGTCCCTGTTATGTTAATGTCATTGTTTGTGTTCACTTGATGACAGTAATGGTTATTTCTGTTGTATATGATGTCCCTGTTATGTTAATGTCATTGTTTGTGTTCACTTGATGACAGTAATGGTTATTTCTGTTGTATATGATGTCCCTGTTATGTTAATGTCATTGTTTGTGTTCACTTGATGACAGTAATGGTTATTTCTGTTGTATATGATGTCCCTGTTATGTTAATGTCATTGTTTGTGTTCACTTGATGACAGTAATGGTTATTTCTGTTGTATATGATGTCCCTGTTATGTTAATGTCATTGTTTGTGTTTACTTGATGACAGTAATGGTTATTTCTGTTGTATATGATGTCCCTGTTATGTTAATGTCATTGTTTGTGTTCACTTGATGACAGTAATGGTTATTTCTGTTGTATATGATGTCCCTGTTATGTTAATGTCATTGTTTGTGTTTACTTGATGATAGTAATGGTTATTTCTGTTGTATATGATATCCCTGTTGTGTTAATGTCATTCTGTTTACTTGATGATAGTAATGGTTATTTCTGTTGTATATAATATCCCTGTTGTGTTAATGTCATTGTGTTTACTTGATGATAGTAATGGTTATTTCTGTTGTATATGATATCCCTGTTGTGTTAATGTCATTGTGTTCACTTGATGACAGTAAAGATTCCATCTTGTTGCGGACATACTCTCATCCAACTGATAAGTGCACACTGTGACGTGACCACTGCCTTTTGTCAGTGAATAGAACGGAACAAGGCATCCGTTTCCTGTTGGCCCAGCCAACAATGGCGGCGTTCCTTTCAGACCGATTTCTAATTACCCGTGTCAGTCGGAAAAAAAAGAGCACAGAGAGAGAGAGAGAGAGAGGGGGGGGGGGGGGGGGGGGGGGGGTTAGATAAAGACACAGAGTGCTCGTGTGACCGTTTCAGGTTGTATATAAGAAACATGCTCGCAAGTTATTCGAAAACATTTTTTTTTAAATTCCAAATTACAGGATACCTTATTCTCAGACAGAACACAACTCCTGTAAATAATCATAAAATAATACCTACAACAACAGACAGAACCCAACTCCTGTAAATAATCATCAAATAATATTGCAGTACCTACAACAACAGAACCCAACTCCTGTAAATAATCATCAAATAATATTGCAGTACCTACAACAACAGAACCCAACTCCTGTAAATAATCATAAAATAATATTGCAGTACCTACAACAACAGACAGAACACAACTCCTGTAAATAATCATCAAATAATATTGCAGTACCTACAACAACAGAACCCAACTCCTGTAAATAATCATCAAATAATATTGCAGTACCTACAACAACAGAACACAACTCCTGTAAATAATCATAAAATAATATTGCAGTACCTACACAACAACAGAACCCAACTCCCTGTAAATAATCATAAATATATTGCAGTACCTACAACAGACAGAACACAACTCCTGTAAATAATCATAAATAATATTGCAGTACCTACAACAACAGAACCCAACTCCTGTAAATAATCCTAAATAATATTGCAGTACCTACAACACAGACAGAACACTACTCCTGTAAATAATCATAAATAAATTGCAAGTACCTACAACACAGACAGAACACAATCCTGTAAATAATCATAAATAATATTGCAGTACCTACAACAACAGACAGAACCCAACTCCTGTAAATAACATATATATAAGAATACAACTCTGAATTAATATATCGTACTAAAAAGGAAAGTCGGAATAAGTGAATAATGATGAGTACTACGAGGAAAACCTGTGCAATATTGAGACTAAACAAGTGGAAAATTGTAATAAAATATATGAACTACAAAACAAACAGAAAAACAAAAAAACAAAAAAAACAAACCACAAAAAAAAGCAAAGCCACAACAAACAAAAAAACAAACAAAACGTAAAAACATAAAACAAAAACAAAAAAAAATAAAAAAAAACACAACACAAAACACATCTAAAAATAACAAGTAAAAATATGCTAACAGGATAAATCTAATACGTCTAAACAACAACAACGACGTTTATTAAAACGAGACAGATGCTCAGTGTTATGAACAGAGTGAATGACAACGATAGAAGGTGATTATGATGTCACATAAACCGTACAAAAACATCAATTATTTTGTTATTCCCAGTCACACATATGTGATGAAGACATTTCGTTACAGTATTTATGAATACATCTGAGTATTATCGGTTAGAAGGGGTGGGAGATGTGGATGAATGGAGGGTTGGGGGAAACTGGGCAAATGAGGGTAAAAATGTGGGTGAAATTTGGAAGAAAAACAAAACAAAAAAAACACAAAAAAAGAAACAAACAAAAACAAACAAAAAAAACAAAAAACAAAAAAACCTCTAAATACAGTCACAGGAAATTACTTAAAGGACTTCGTAAAAGAGAAGTCGTTAAACTGACAAGCGAAACAACTGATAATGAATGCAAAAAGTCAAAAACATCAACGTTCTCAGTCACTTGTGAAGACACACTTTCGTGTACAAAAGGCTTCATCAAGCTACAGTGAAAAATTATATGCTCAATTGTCAGGTTACTAAAGCATATACGCTTGACATTAGAACAATACTTGGTCCGTCATGAATTTGATAATAGTCTGAGAGCGAAGCTCAGAATTGGTCTGCGGCGAATCGGACCAAAGTCTGAGAGAGTCAACTGACGAGGTTTTAGACTTGAATATTTATATTATACCGTCTCGAAGAATTTAGGACGACCTTATTTTCCCGTGTTCCTATGACAGAATTACGAAGTGATCGAACAAAATATCACCAGGCATAGTAACTGATGGACAGACTTGTTCATGTCATGATACTCCCTCACCTCTTTCCTATCTGGCCTCAAAACTCCCCTCCTTCTCTCAACAACAAGCTTCGGTATGGCACATACACAGACAGGGCTGCCACATGTCACCTCTCCTCTGGTCGACCTGAATCTCTCCCTCCATTCCTTTTGCCTTCTCGTCAAGGGAAGGGGTGGGGGGACAGCTTGACGAGGGAAGGAAGGAGGTGGTAAAGCGGGGAAATTGGGGGTTGGGGGTTGGGGATGGGATGTATGGGCTGAGGGGAGGAGGGAGGTGTAAAGGGTAATGGAGGGGGGTGGGAGTGCTGGTGTAGGTGTGGGCGGAGTAAGAGTTGAAGAAGAAGGGTAACTAACTTAAAAGGCAAGTTATTTCCATTTGCCTGCTTTCTGATTGGTGCTATTTCCATCCCTGCTTCTGACTGGTGCTTCTGGTTAGCGTCCTTCCTACACTGCTTCTGATTGGTTGAAAAAAGAAAGAGGGAGAGAAAGAGAAGGGGAGAGAGAGTGAGGACGGAGGCAGAGAGAAAAAGTGGTTTGATGATTTCTTATTTTGAACGAACTCGGTGTGTGGGGGAAGGGTAGGGTGTGGAGGGTGTGCAGGTAACTGGGGGGAAGGGGGGATGTGGATTTGTTTGTTTTTGTTGTTGTTGTTTTTTTGGATGTTGTTTTTTGGATGTTGTTTTTTTGGGGGGTGGGGTAGAGGTAGAAGGCGGGAAGCAGGAAGGAGGTGGTGTGCGTGACATCATCCCTCCACATGGAAAAGAAAGGAAACAACGTCAACAACTGGAATGGCGGGAAACAGGGGGACTGATACAGACCTGCATGTTTTGACGCTGAGGGGTGGGGGGAGGAAGGGGGCAATAGGGGGAGAGAGGAGAGGCCGATGCAGATGGGGGAGGAGGGGGGGTGGGTATATTCCTTGCTGACTCAGCAAAACTGGGCGGCCATTTTGCTGTTTGTGGCGAGCTGCAGGAGACTTCTCCTTCAGTGAGGTGTGGCTTGTTTTCCCTCCACCCCCGGCCCAGCTCGCAGTAACCTGACGACCACACACACACACACACACACATCGCACAGACATTGACATAGACAATCACACTGAGACACACGCAAACACACAGACAGTGACACAGACACAGACACACACACACACACACACACTGCAGACGCTATCTATTATTCTGTTACCACCGTTCTGCTTTTTTTCTTCGTTTTTACCGTTCTTCTGTATGAGATGCCGGATCACTGCACGTGATTTCTGACATTCTTTGTACCCCCCGCCCCCCGCCCCCCGCCCCACCGCCCGAAGTGCAATATAATTTTGAAGTTCGCTGCCGTAAGTAAAGAAAACAGAAGAGAGAGAGAGAGAGAGAGAGAGAGAGAGAGAGAGAGAGAGAGAGAGAAGTACTGTAGACATCCTTGTAACCCAGTAATGATGAAGAATGTTATATTTTTTTGCCCATGTGTTTTTTTTTCACCAAATTCCAGGACCGTATAAAATAATGGTTGGAAACGGGTTTTATGCGAGGACAACCAAAATCCCAGCACTGAACAACGAAACCTTCACAACACCAAGACCCCAACACTGAACAACGAAACCTTCACATCACCCAAATCCCAGCACTGAACAACGAAACTCGCTTCACAACACCAACACTCCAGCACTGAACAACGAAACCTTTACAACACCAACACCCCAGCACTGAACAACGAAACCTTTACAACACCAACACCCCAGCACTGAACAACGAAACCTTTACAACACCAACACCCCAGCACTGAACAACGAAACCTTTACAACACCAACACTCCAGCAGTGAACAACGAAACCTTCACAACATCAACACCCCAGCACTGAGCAACGAAATCTTTGCAACACCAAGACTCCAGCAATGAACAACGAAACCTTCACCTTCAGGGTCACCTTAGAGCTTTGTGATATTAATCCAGGGTCGTCATCAGCGCTGTCTTCTTGAGTTTTGTGACGTGAATCCAGGGTCGTCATTAGTGCTGTCTTCTAGAGTTTTGTGACGTGAATCCAGGGTCGTCATTAGTGCTGTCTTCTTGAGTTTTGTGACGTGAATCCAGGGTCGTCATTAGTGCTGTCTTCTTGAGTTTTGTGACGTGAATCCAGGGTCGTCACACTGTCTTCTTGCGTTGAGAGTTTTGCGGAAAACTATGAACACTGCTTTACACAAACATATACATATGAATATATATATATATATATATATATATATATATATATTATTATTATTATTATTATTATTATTATTATTATTAGGAGCATTTTCGACTAATCTTGAAAATAAGCCCCAGGTGTTTACAAATAGAACGCATACGTAAGTATCAAAAAGGAAAAATTGAACACAAGATACCAAACATTTTTTTAAATCATTCACACACACCCTCTCCCCCCCCCCCCCCCCCCCCACACACCCACACCCACAACACACACAAGCAAACGCGCACGCACACATACAAGTCATAGCACGCAATCATAAACCGTACACAGTCAAAAATACAACCAACAAAGTCTGAAACTATCAAAACTCACTCACTCACAAATAGTCATTTTACTTCATACTGGAAAGGGATGAGCTGTTGAGAATTATTCAGGAGGGGGAAAAGATGAGTCTTCAGACTGGATTTGAAAGATTGCAGCGAAAATGATTGTCGGAAAGGCTGAGGAAATCGATTCCAAAGAATGGCGGCTTGGTATGAAAAACTGCGTTGGCCATACGTTTTGGTTCGAGCAGGGGGTTTCCAAGCATGTGGGTGTCAGAAGAAGAGCGGAGTTGGCGTGAGGGTATGTAAGGATGAATGAGGTCAGAAAGATACTGTGGACTAGTTGCCTCAATGGACTTGAAACAAAGAGAAACGACTTTGTAAATAATCCTTTCTTGTACTGGGAGCCAGTGTAATGCATGAAGGAGAGGAAAGACGTGATCAAATTTAGAGGAACGAAAGACAAGATGAGCTGGACTTTCTGAAGCCTAGCAATGAGGTAGCTGGGTGAATCGACAAGCAGGTAATGATACTAATCCAGGCTGGACAGCACAAAGACACAGAGGAGAGTTTTGGATGCATGACGAAGTGATACCGTGAGTTAGATTAATTACTAAGGTATCATTGATTTTCTGTTATAGTCCAGATTGAACAATAGAAGAACAACAACAACCCATCCCAATTGCCCACCTGCGCCCACCTACACCTTCCACCCCCAACAGACAAGCCCCTCAGGAAGTGGAGGAGGGCTGAGGTGGGCTTGACACGGGGGTGGGGGGTGGGGGGTTGTTAGGGGCCCATTAGGGGCCCAGAGGATCGGCCAGTACACTGCAGACCACGCTCATTGTTCAGTCAGACAAGTGCATAGCAACAGTTGCTGGTGATAAGCTTTTGATCACTTTAATTTATTTTTAGTCATAATCTCCGCTAAAAGGAAAGTCTGTGTTTCCATTTCGGAATGTTTGATAGTTTTGTCTGCAGGACTCTAGAAGAGAAGAAAAATAAAGAAGACAGTGAAAGAAAGAAACCAAGTCAGTAGGTTTAATTTGAACAAGATGTTGGTTGGCGTCCTGAAGGTTTCGTTGTTCAGTGCTGGGGTGTTGGTGTTGTGAAGGTTTCGTTGTTCAGTGCTGGGGTGTTGGTGTTGTGAAGGTTTCGTTGTTTAGTGTTGGGGTGTTGGTGATGTAAAGGTTTCGTTGTTCAGTGTTGGGGTGTAGGTGTTGTGAAAGTTTCGTTGTTCAGTGTTGGGGTGTTGGTGTTGTGAAAGTTTCGTTGTTCAGTGCTGGGGTGTTGGTGTTGTGAAAGTTTCGTTGTTCAGTGCTGGGGTGTTGGTGTTGTGAAGGTTTCGTTGTTTAGTGTTGGGGTGTTGGTGTTGTGAAGGTTTCGTTGTTCAGTGTTGGGGTGTTGGGGTTCTGAAGGTTTCGTTGTTCAGTGTTGGGGTGTTGGTGATGTAATGGTTTCGTTGTTCAGTGTTGGGGTGTTGGTGTTGTGAAGGTTTCGTTGTTCAGTGTTGGGGTGTTGGTGTTGTCAAGGTTTCGTTGTTCAGTGTTGGGGTGTTGGTGTTGTGAAGGTTTCGTTGTTCAGTGCTGGCGTCTTGGTGTTGTAAAGGTTTCGTTGTTTAGTGCTGGGATTTGGGTGATGTGAAGGTTTCGTTGTTCAGTGTTGGGGTGTTGGTGTTGTAAAGGTTTCGTTGTTCAGTGCTGGGGTGTTGGTGTTGTGAAGGTTTCGTTGTTCAGTGTTGGGGTGTTGGTGTTGTGAAGGTTTCGTTGTTCAGTGCTGAGGTCTTGGTGTTGTGAAGGTTTCGTTGTTCAGTGTTGGGGTGTTGGTGATGTAAAGGTTTCGTTGTTCAGTGTTGGGGTTTTGGTGTTGTAAAGGTTTCGTTGTTCAGTGCTGGGGTGTTGGTGTTGTGAAGGTTTCGTTGTTCAGTGTTGGGGTGTTGGTGTTGTGAAGGTTTCGTTGTTCAGTGTTGGGGTGTTGGTGTTGTAAAGGTTTCGTTGTTCAGTGCTGGGGTGTTGGTGATGTAAAGGTTTCGTTGTTCAGTGCAGGGGTGTTGGTGATGTAAAGGTTTCGTTCTTCAGTGTTGGGATTTGGGTGATGTAAAGGTTTCGTTGTTCAGTGTTGGGGTGTTGGTGTTGTAAAGGTTTCGTTGTTCAGTGCTGGGGTGTTGGTGATGTAAAGGTTTCGTTGTTCAGTGCTGGGATCTTTACTTGGTGCTGTGATGCTATCTGGAGAAAATATGCATGAATTGTTTTCATCATTGCGGGATAGAGTTGCACTAATACTTAAGGCGGTACTTTGAGGAAATGTGGATAACGGACTTTTCATCATTACAGGAGAGAGTAGGAATGAACAGTTCGTGTATCTGTAGAATGTCTGGATGGATGTGATTCCAGTTTCTTGGAGAAAATATGTATTATTATTATTATTGTTATTATCATTTCATTCATTTATTTCTATTTCTTTTTTGTGTGATAGGGTAATGAGTGCAATATCAGAAGTAAACATAAATTTCGGAAAAGAAGAAGAAAACAGAATTATTCACCATGACTGATTTTTCGGCGGAGGTGTGCACATGCCGGAGTGCTGGTTCATCTGTCTCGTCTTGTCTTGTCTTGTCTTGTCTTGTCGTGTCTTGCATTCTATTCTATTCGTTTATGTCGGAAAAAGATTTCTCTGTTCGAAATTCAGGCTGCTCTTCTTTAGGGGTGTGCAACACCACAGTAAAGCGCCACCAATACTATTATCATCATCATCATCATCATCGTCATCTTCATCATCGTCATCATCATCATCATCATCATCGTCATCGTCATCACCATCATCATCATCATCATCATCGTCATCATCATCATCATCATCATCGTCATCATCATCATCATCATTTTCCCCCTTTCTCTAAAGGTTATATTTTCTCTTTAACATCCTCACCATGACGTTCCCAACCTAACAAAATGTGAACATGACATATCTAGCAGTTAAATGACGTACATGTACAGTGTGATAACGCTCTGCATGGCTATTCTTAACCAACAAACAATCAAAACAACAACAACAACACAAAGATAACCTCAGAATAACACACAGAACATGACACTTGGATTCTAAGTTCACCATCCACAGTGCCAGCCAAGTTTTATAGATCACAATGGACATCAGAATTATACTTGGCCAATAGACTCCATGTATGTTTCTACATTTGCAAAAACTACACCTCTGTTCTGCTTTAATTACAAAGTACAACGGCAGCTGATTATCTGCAACTTCTTAGTATCTATACAAAAATATAAAGACATAAACACCTAATTTGATGTTTGTTCCGTTACTAAAAATATACTTGGGTAGTCAATTATATAAAATAGTCATGATGATGCATTTCCATCAGATGTATTTGTTTTTCTATTGTGTACTTTATTTTTTAGTTATAAAATGAATGCATGCGAAACTGGTTTCACCTTGTTAATTATGCACGTGTATAATTATATATAAAAAAAAAATTAAGAAAAAAAAAGAAGAAAAGAAACTTTTCCCACAAAATTGTCAAATCAAGAACATCACATGTTTTCGTTTTCTATCAGTACTAGATAATATAATTGTCAAATCAAGAACATCGCCTGTTTTTGTTTTCTATCAGTACTAAATAATACAATTGTCAAATCAAGAACATCACCTGTTTTCGTTTTCTATCAGTACTAAATAATACAATTGTCAAATCAAGAACATCACCTGTTTTCGTTTTCTATCAGTACTAGATAATACAATTGTCAAATCAAGAACATCACCTGTTTTCGTTTTCTATCAGTACTAAATAATACAATTGTCAAATCAAGAACATCGCCTGTTTTTGTTTTCTATCAGTACTAGATAATACAATTGTCAAATCAAGAACATCGCCTATTTTTGTTTTCTATCAGTACTAGATAATACAATTGTCAAATCAAGAACATCGCCTGTTTTTGTTTTCTATCAGTACTAAATAATACAATTGTCAAATCAAGAACATCGCCTGTTTTTGTTTTCTATCAGTACTAAATAATATAATTACCAAATCAAGAACATCACCTGTTTTTGTTTTCTATCAGTACTAAATAATATAATTACCAAATCAAGAACATCACCTGTTTTTGTTTTCTATCAGTACTAAATAATACAATTGTCAAATCAAGAACATCGCCTGTTTTTGTTTTCAATCAGTACTAAATAATACAATTGTCAAATCAAGAACATCACCTGTTTTTGTTTTCTATCAGTACTAAATAATACAATTGTCAAATCAAGAACATCACCTGTTTTTGTTTTCTATCAGTACTAAATAATACAATTGTCAAATCAAGAACATCGCCTGTTTTTGTTTTCTATCAGTACTAAATAATACAATTGTCAAATCAAGAACATCGCCTGTTTTTGTTTTCTATCAGTACTAAATAATACAATTGTCAAATCAAGAACATCACCTGTTTTTGTTTTCTATCAGTACTAAATAATACAATTGTCAAATCAAGAACATCGCCTGGTTTCGTTTTCTATCAGTACTAAATAATACAATTGTCAAATCAAGAACATCGCCTGTTTTTGTTTTCTATCAGTACTAAATAATACAATTGTCAAATCAAGAACATCGCCTGTTTTTGTTTTCTATCAGTACTAAATAATACAATTGTCAAATCAAGAACATCGCCTGGTTTTGTTTTCTATCTGTACTAAATGATATAAGCTCCAAGTTGAAGAACAACCTCTCACAATTTCCAACGACCCAGAGTTCATGGATTTATTATCATTTTCATTACCATCATCATCATCATCATCATCATCTTCTTCATCATCATCATCATCATCATCATCATCATCATCATAATTATTATTATTATCATCATCATCATTATCATTATCATTATTATTATTGTTCTTGTTGTTGTTCTTGTTGTTGTCATTTGTCATTATTTTTTCTTTTTTATATATATATATATATATTTTTTTTTTTATTGTGCGCTCTTTTACATGTGCTTAGTGGATGCCGCAAACGTGACTTGGATTTATCGTCTGATCCTATCTATTCTCTTGGCAGGACTGTGGATGTGGATTTATCGTCTGATCCTATCGATTCTCTTGGCAGGACTGTGGATGTGGATTCGTACAACATTTGTTCGTCACAGTTCCAAAGTGTTGATTCGAGCTGTGATCATTTTGGTTTAAAGTCTTCTGTTATTTACTTTATTTTATTCTATTTCATTTAATTTCTTTGATTAGTAATTTCATTTTATTTTATTTGTAATAATTTGAATTGTGGTTTTCCTTTGCTTTGCTTTGTTTTAATTTCATTTAATTTGAATATGTTTGATTTGATTCAATTTGATTCAGTTCACTTCAGTTCAGTTCATTCTATTTTATTTCAACTCATTTTATTTCATTTATCTTTTCATTAGCGTGTCATATGCCATTTACTTTATTATTTTTATTTTATCTATTTTGTTTTATTTCTTCTTTGTTTTTGTGATCTGAATCATTTCATTTTCATTATATCTCAGTTCATATACTTTCTCATCACATTTCATTTTCATTATATCTCAGTTCATATACTTTCACATTTCATTTTGTTCCATAGCATTTCTGTTTTAGTTTTTCTTTGCATTTCTAATTTTCATTACATTTCAGATTTTTTTTCCACATAAGATTATTATCTTGTTTTGTTCTGTTTTATTTTATAGAATTATACTTTTGCTAGTTTATTTATTTTACTTTATTCTAATCTAATTGATTTTTTTCTCTTTTTTTTTCTTTTTAATATTCCGTTTTATGTTTATAACACACCTGGCCAAATGCATGTGCAGGCTGTTATACGGTAATTTGGAGTCAGTGAGTTCTAGCTTTTTTCTCCTTTTTTCTCTTTTGAGATTCGTTTTCTTTCACTTTATTTTGAATTCAATTTGATTTCGTTTTGATCAGAACATCGGCCTTCCAGTCAGTGTTATTCAGTTTTCAGAAACAGTGACAATGAAGTACAGTCAGCCTTGGTGTACTCTATCGTCTTCCTTCAGCTACTGTATCTTTCTTACCGCTTTTCTCCTGAAACACTCTGTACTCTCCTGACTGGTCTTTCTTACCACTTTTCTCCTGAAACACCCTGTACTGTCATGACTGGTCTTTCTTACCGCTTTTCTCCTGAAACACTTTGTACTGTCATGACTGGTCTTTCTTACCGCTTTTCTCCTGAAACACCCTGTACTGTCATGACTGGTCTTTCTTACCGCTTTTCTCCTGAAACACCCTGTACTGTCATGACTGGTCTTTCTTACCGCTTTTCTCCTGAAACACCCTGTACTGTCATGACTGGTCTTTCTTACCGCTTTTCTCCTGAAACACCCTGTACTGTCATGACTGGTCTTTCTTACCGCTTTTCTCCTGAAACACCCTGTACTGTCATGACTGGTCTTTCTTACCGCTTTTCTCCTGAAACACCCTGTACTGTCATGACTGGTCTTTCTTACCGCTTTTCTCCTGAAACCATCCTGTATTATATATACAGTACTGATGACTAACCGACACAGTACTACAGTACTGATGACTGACCTGCACAGTACTACAGTACTGATGACTGACCTGCACAGTACTACACAGTAGTGATGACTGACCGACACAGTACTACACAGTACTGATGACTGACCTGCACAGTACTACAGTACTGATGACTGACCTGCACAGTACTACAGTACTGATGACTGACCTGCACAGTACTACACAGTACTGATGACTGACAGACACAGTACTACAGTACTGATGACTGACCTGCACAGTACTACAGTACTGATGACTGACCTGCACAGTACTACACAGTACTGATGACTGACCAGCACAGTACTACAGTACTGATGACTGACCTGCACAGTACTACACAGTACTGATGACTGACCTGCACAGTACTACAGTACTGATGACTGACCTGCACAGTACTACAGTACTGATGACTGACCTGCACAGTACTACACAGTACTGATGACTGACCTGCACAGTACTACAGTACTGATGACTGACCTGCACAGTACTACAGTACTGATGACTGACCTGCACAGTACTACAGTACTGATGACTGACCAGCGCAGTACTACAGTACTGATGACTGACCTGCACAGTACTACAGTACTGATGACTGACCTGCACAGTACTACAGTACTGATAACTGACCGACACAATACTACACAGTACTACAGTACTGATAACTGACCTGCACAGTACTGCACAGTAGTGATGATTGTTCTCTGGCGCTTCGCATGGGGGCGACACGCAGGTGTTTGTGCTGTGTGCTTCATCCGTATTTTGCTGTCCTCGCCCTGTCCTTGTGCTTTGATATTGGTTCAAAGTGGTGTGCAAGGTGTTAAAGATGAAGAGTGTGAAAATCGTGAGGCTGTTTGTGGTGGTGCTGGCTGTATTCCAGACTTGTGTTTGTGGTGTTTTGCTGTCACCTGGTGGACAGCCAGGAGGTACAGGCGCCTTACATTATGACCGTGATTTCCTTCTCAGTTTACGGTCAGTGCACGACCCATCCGCTTTTACTGAGCAACTGTTTCCTCGTGATCTTATTTGTGATGATGAAGAGAATGAAAGAGAAGGTGAGAGAAAGAAAGCACGAAAGAGAGGAAAGAGAGGAGGCGTGAAGAGAAGACTGAGAAAAAATAACACTAAGCCCCCACTGCCATCTATGATTTTATCCAATGTCAGATCTCTTAACCCAAACGGCAGAAACTGTAATTTAGATGAAGTACGAGCAAATTGTCGATTTTTAAGTGGTTTTAGGAACTCGTGTGTGCTTTGTTTTACCGAAACCTGGTTTAGTGAGAAAGTGTCGAATGAATGTGTTGCGATCGATGGTTTTAACACTCCGTACAGAATGGACAGAGACTGCAAGAAAGTGGGGAAGAAAATGGGTGGTGGCGTGTGCCTGAATGTCAACGAAAAGTGGTGTGACAGTGCCAATGTGTGCGTAAAAAAGCAGTTGTGCACTCCAGAACTTGAACTCATAACAGTGTCGCTGAGGCCTCAATATCTGCCACGTGAGTTCGGCCGCATTTTTCTGACTGTTGTGTCCACCCCAGTCTTTGACCAGGCATCTGCTGCACGTACAGGACAGACGATCGCAGGTGTTGTTCGCGACCTTCAACTCATCTCTGCCGACGCCCCGTGTTTTATTGTTGGAGATTTTAATCACTGTGATTTAAAGAAAGCCTTACCTTCTTTTAAACAATATGTTACCTGCTGCACCCAACTGGACAAGACAATCGATCTATGTTATGGGAACATTCCTAATGCCTACAAATCTGTTCCCCTAGCACCAGTGGGTGTATCTGATCATGATGTTGTTCATTTAATCCCAGCCTACAGACCAAAGATACAGACAGAGCCGATTGTGAAAAAAAGTGTGAAAGTTTGGACGTCAGAGAGTGTGGATGAACTGAGAGGATGTTTTGATTGTACTGACTGGAGTGTGTTGACTGACCCATGTGAGAATGTTCATGAAGCAGCTGTTGATACCTCTTATATCAGTTTCTGTGAAGACATGATAATTCCAACAAAAATAATTAAACTTTTCCCCAACAACAAACCATGGATCTCAAAGTCTCTCAAAACCATTTTAAACGAGAAAAAAGGTAGCGTTTCAGTCAGGGAACAAGGATAGGAAACTGATACAAAAGAAGCTTAGAGGGGAATTACGAAGGGGACAGAGGGAATTCAAATTAAAAGTAGAGCAACAGTTTCAGACAGGAAAAATGGCAGATGCATGGGATAGGTTAAAACTTATCACTGGACCAGCCGCCGTGGCGAAGTGGTTAGCGTCGCGGACTGACGGCTGGGAGGACGCGGGTTCGAATCCCGCGGAGGTGGGTTTTTCGGCCCGTGGCCGGCTCCTACCCAGAGTTGAGTGTTTTGTGGGCTTAAATGGGGAGACTGGGACCACACAGTCGAGTGTCATCCACTTCAAGGATGCGTCTTTGGGTGTGTTGCTCTAATTACCTGACCAACACTGCAAGTGTCTGTATCTCTCGGGCTTGGTTAACTCCGGGATATCATTATGACAGGAAGCGTAGAGTACAGCCTTGTCACGCAGTCCCAAACCAAAATGGACCTCCATAGCAACATCGTCTTCATCATCGTCATCCTCCTCCTCCTCCTTCATCGTCATCAATATAAAAAAAATAGTCTTAAAGTCTGTGGTCTTTCATGCCCTGCTCTCATGGTGACCTCAGTTTCGATACCCCTCCACTTCCGTGCTTGGGGTGAGTCCTGTCAATGTCGTCAGTGTCGGCAGATTCATGGGTGGCTGTTGTTTGAGGGACGTGGTGGCGGTCTCCACTCTGGGAGGGACGCTCACTCAGTCTGGCTCCGCGACTAAGCCATTATTGTCGTTAGTAGGGGGCTTAGTAGGTGGTGTCCTAAGTACGTTAAAACAGAACAGGCACCACTGAACACCACCGAAGTGACTCAGCAGCAGTGCAGGGTCTCCTCTGGTGTGTGACCTCCTGGCGACCTAACATCGATGGTTCCCTGTGGACTGCCGACGCTGGAACTGCGACGGACTAACCCGGGTGTGGCCGTGTATGGGGGAATCCAAATGAGCGGCGTGGGAGTAATGCCACTGAAACGATGCAGATGATGGGGCAGCAATAAAACAAAAAAACAACAACAAAAAACAAAAAACAAAAAAACAACAACAACAAACAAACAAAAAACAAACAAACAAACAACAAAACACACACACAGAAAAACAATTTATCACTGGAGAAACGAACAGGAAAACAGTAGCTTGTAAAATGAAAAGGGACGAACAGCTTGATTTTTCAAACAAAGTTAATGATTTCTACTGTTGCTTTGAAAGGAATGGTCTGGGAAGAGAACTGGATTGTGTTATCTCACAGCTGCAGGAAAAGATCAAAGACAGGAACACAGGTGAGGACATTGAGATCGATGCAAAAGTTGTTGAATCTTTATTTTTGAAAACTGAATGTCAAGAAGGCAAATGGCCCAGACAATATCTGCGGAAGATTACTGAAAACATGTACTTCCCAGCTGTGTGACGTGTTCTGAAAAATTTTCAACTGGTCTCTGAAGAACTGCTCTGTCCCCAGCACCAGGAAAAAATCTACTGTCTGTCCTATCCCCAAGAAAAAGAACCCAGCCGCACTAAATGATTACCGTCCTGTTGCCCTGACTTCAATAGTGATGAAATGCTTTGAAAAAAGTGTTCTCCGCGATCTACTTTCTTTCACTGAACAGCATCTTGACCCTCTTCAGTTTGCTTATAAAGCACACAGAAGTACTGACGATGCTATCCTAACTCTCCTTCATAATGCTTTCCTTCATTTAAATAAAACAGAATCTTTTGTTCGTATCCTTTTTGTTGACTTCTCTTCTGCTTTTAACACAATACAACCTCATCTCCTTGCCCTCAAACTGCTAGACTTGGATGTTGATCCGAAACTTACTCTTTGGATAGTAAGTGTTCTTCTCAATAGAACTCAGTCCGTCCGCTTTCATTCTGCCTACTCTTCTCTAAACTCTACTTCTACTGGTGCACCCCAAGGTACAGTGCTGTCCCCTGTCCTATTTACACTGTACACAAATGACTGCAGAGGCACGGAGGAAACTCCTGTCATAAAATATTCTGATGATTCAGCTATTGAAGATCTGTCCAACTCTGATGCTATTTATTTCAGTGAAATTAAAAAGTTCTGTTCTTGGCGTGAGGAAAACTATCTGGATCTCAACATATTGAAAACAAAAGAAATATTAATAGATTTTCGGAAAGAAACCCTTGCCTGTAGTTAACCTTGTTATAGATGGTCAAACAGTGGAGAGGGTCAATGAATACAGATATTTAGGGACCATCTTAGACAATAAGTTGACTTTTGACAGAAATGTTCATTCCATTCATGAGAAATGCCAATCTAGAATTTTTTGTTTACAGAAGCTTAGAAATGTTGGTATAAATTCAAATATTCTTCATAGTTACTATCGATTTTGTATTGAGTCCGTGCTCACAGTTTCATTTTTGTGCTGGTATGGAAGTTTGGGAGTGAGGAGTAAGCGTGTTTTGAACGATGTCATGAGTGTCTGCAGTAAAATTGTGGGAGTGAAACAAGCTAGTATGCAAGAGCTGTAAGAAAAGCGAGTGGTTAAGAAAAGCAGGCAGATAGCAACTGACGACACCCATAGTTTAGCAAAGTGCTATGAGCTACTGCCATCAGGACGACGCTACAGAACTTTTAAGTTGAAATCCAGAGCTCTGAAGATTTTTATTCCACGTTCAATCCACCTTTTAAATTCTTGAGATCTCCCTCTCTCTCTCTCTCTCTCTGTGTGTGTGTGTGTGTGTGTGTGTGTGTGTGTGTGTGTGTGTGTGTGTGTTGTGTGTGTATGTATATTTGTGTGTGTGTGTGTGTGTGTGTGTGTGTGTGTGTATACGTGTGCGTGCGCACGCGCGCACTCTCATGTGAGACGTGTGAAAGTCCGTGCATGATAGGTTGTACTTTGTTCTAGTTGTGTGTGTGTGTGTGTGTGTGTGTGTGTGTGTGTGTGTGTGTGTGTGTGTGTTTACTGAGCTTAAAAATGTGACAATTGGTTATTATGAATGTGCAATATGTAGGATGAATAATGTGCAATATGCAGGATGAATGTACAATGGAATATGCCTAATGCTAATGTTCATATTATAAATATATTTCTGTTTATAATTACGATGTAATAATTAATTGCAATGTTTTAAAAGCGAATATGTGAAATGCTTTTATTTGAGAACATATGTTTATTACTCCTGTTTAATCAAGCAATCCGCGTGTGTGTGGTGGGTGGGGGTGCGGGTGTGTGCTGATTATCTGGTTGTGGTTTTCCGCAATTTATCTTTATTCTTATCTTATCTGTCTATTATAATCAATGTGCAATATAGTAGGCTATGCTAATAATTATATTTAAAATAATGTTTCTTAATTCTTTCTGTTTTTACATTAAGAATACTAGTTATTACCTGCAATATGTGGATGTACGTATGAAACGGTGTATGTGATATTTTTGACTTACTTGTGTAAACAAAGTGAGTCTGTGTTTTAACCCGGTGTTTGGTTGTGTGTGTGTGTGTGTGTGTGTGTGTGTGTGTGTGTGTGGTAAAATTTAACATTGCCATTTTCTCTGCAAATACTATGTCAGTTGACACCAAATTTGGCATAAAAATAGGAAAAACATGGGATGGGCACCAAAAAAAAAAAAATAAAAAAAATAAAAATAAAATAAAAAAAATAAAAAAGAAGCCAAATTATATGCAAACTCAATTTTCTGTTATATTTATATATTTTTTATTCTCTAAACTTGGCACTTTGATCTGGTATTCTGACACAACAACAAGAGCAGTGATTTTTATCATTTTTTGTTCAAACAGGAACTTCTTTTGCTAAGCATCAAAGTTATATTTATTTTGCTTGTCATTGGTGCAGATAGTAAAAAAGGGAAATTAATATGTAATTAATGCTAGGGGGCTTAATTTGCTTTAAAATGATCTTTCTCATCTTAAACATTACATTTAGAAATTATACTCAATATAAAAAGCTTGTGTGTTTTACTCTCAGTGTACAGGGTTTGGCTATGTTCATTCGCCCAAGTGGTCTTTTTCGGAAAATACTAAAATCAATAGCACGAGTGGACTTTATAGATCTGTTGGCTGAGCTCTGAAGGGCATGGGCAAAATTCAATTGCGTATACATATTTATACATATTCAAAGCGCGTGCTCATATTCTTCGCGAACGCGAACGACGCCATTTTGTTTCAAGTTGTTGACCTGCAATCCTTATTCAATCGACAATACGCGATAACATGTGACGGAAAGTTGGAGAAGGAGACCGTTAAATATTCATTCAGAGAAAGATTTGTGAACGTCTCATCACTTACTGGATTATGCCCCAAACTGCCATAAAAATCCATAGAATCAGTCGGAATTCACAGTCAGTTAAAAATAATAAACCATGAGAGTTAATACCCTTGAATTGATGAAACGCAAAAATTTCCAGTCTTGACTTTTCTCAAAATAAAGTCCTTTTCACTTCATACGACGTTTAGAAGTACTTGTACTTGGCTCTACATGTTATTAGTTTAACAAAATACTCAATTTTCATATCAACTTTAAAAACTATAAAACTAGAATCAACATAAAAGAGAAATTGAATCGACCGTGTCAACCGGGTGTGACTAAACTTGAACATCTATGTAGATCCAGAGAAAACGGCTAAATGTTGCAGTGTGATCGCAGCGATAGCCACGTCTCCTTTACCGTGGATTTAAAATGGATTTTTAATTGCCCTTAAAGATTTTTTGAATGCCCAAGATACACCAGAATAATATTATTTAAACAGCGTTCTCACTGCGAATGCCGCAATCGATTTATCGCCTTTAAAAGCATGTTTAAGTGTTATATTTTTGAACGTCAGTTAAGAAGCCACGATAGTGTTATAGGTAAGACAGTTTCTTCTCACCCTAACACGCGGGGTTCGAATCTGCCGTTAGGACTTTTTTTTCTTCTTTTTTCTTTTTCTTTTAACCCGAAGCTTTATAATAACAAATACAGAACACATTTTAACGATTAGTTGGGTTTTTTTTTTTTTTTTAAAGTGTATCACAAGTGAGTCTTGAAGGCCTTGCCTCTCTTGTTTTGTGTATGTGATATTTTTTATATTTGTGTCTTCGTTATATTCGTAAAAGCTGTTGTTGACTTTTACAGTTATGGTCCCCATGTTGTTTACTTGTCTATGTTGTGATAATGCACCTGACCAAATTTCTCCAATTGGAGATGATAAAGTTATTCTTATCTTATCTGATCTTATCTGATCTTATCTGATCTTATCTGATCTGATCTGATCTTATCTTATGATGACTGACCAATGTTTTATCTGACACTACTACAGGCCTGACGGCTGACCGGTCAATGTTTTAACTTACACAGCACAACAGGTCTGACCACTGACTGACCAATGTTTTAACTTACACAGTACTACAGGTCTGACCACTGACCGGTCAATGTTTTAACTTACACACTACTACAGGTCTGACCACTGACCGGCCAGTGTTTTAACTTACACAGCACTACAGGTCTGACCACTGACCGGTCAATGTTTTAACTTACACAGTACTACAGGTCTGACCACTGACCGGTCAATGTTTTAACTTACACAGTACTACAGGACTGACGGCTGACCGGTCAATGTTTTAACTTACACAGCACAACAGGTCTGACCACTGACTGACCAATGTTTTAACTTACACAGTACTACAGGACTGACCACTGACCGGTCAATGTTTTAACTTACACAGCACTACAGGACTGACGGCTGACCGGTCAATGTTTTAACTTACACAGCACAACAGGTCTGACCACTGACTGACCAATGTTTTAACTTACACAGCACTACAGGACTGACCACTGACTGACCAATGTTTTAACTTACACAGTACTACAGGTCTGACCACTGACCGGCCAGTGTTTTAACTTACACAGCACTACAGGTCTGACCACTGACCGGTCAATGTTTTAACTTACACAGTACTACAGGACTGACCACTGACCGGTCAATGTTTTAACTTACACAGCACTACAGGTCTGACCACTGACCGGTCAATGTTTTAACTTACACAGTACTACAGGACTGACCACTGACCGGTCAATGTTTTAACTTACACAGTACTACAGGACTGACCACTGACCGGTCAATGTTTTAACTTACACAGTACTACAGGACTGACCACTGACCGGTCAATGTTTCAACTTACACAGTACTACAGGACTGACGGCTGACCGGTCAATGTTTTAACTTACACAGCACAACAGGTCTGACCACTGACTGACCAATGTTTTAACTTACACAGCACAACAGGCCTGACGGCTGACCGGTCAATGTTTTAACTTACACACACTGACCGGTCAATGTTTTAACTTACACAGTACTACAGGACTGACCACTGACCGGTCAATGTTTCAACTTACACAGTACTACAGGACTGACCACTGACCGGTCAATGTTTCAACTTACACAGTACTACAGGACTGACCACTGACCGGTCAATGTTTCAACTTACACAGTACTACAGGACTGACGGCTGACCGGTCAATGTTTTAACTTACACAGCACAACAGGTCTGACCACTGACTGACCAATGTTTTAACTTACACAGCACAACAGGCCTGACGGCTGACCGGTCAATGTTTTAACTTACACAGCACAACAGGTCTGACCACTGACCGGTCAATGTTTTAACTTACACAGCACTACAGGTCTGACCACTGACCGGTCAATGTTTTAACTTACACAGCACTACAGGCCTGACCACTGACCGGTCAATGTTTTAACTTACACAGCACTACAGGACTGACCACTGACCGGTCAATGTTTTAACTTACACAGCACTACAGGACTGACGGCTGACCGGTCAATGTTTTAACTTACACAGCACTACAGGACTGACGGCTGACCGGTCAATGTTTTAACTTACACAGTACTACAGGACTGACCACTGACCGGTCAATGTTTTAACTTACACAGCACTACAGGACTGACGGCTGACCAAGGTTTTAACTGACTTGACATCTGAGAACTCTAGAGTAATTGTAGATGTCAGTTATCACACACACACACACACACACACACACACACACCCACACACACACACACACACACCAACACACACACACGAAACTGTTTTTTTCAGAAACCCAGGCTTTGACACACAGCCGACAGACCCGGGGGTATCCCAATGGTCAACAGTTTTATTTCTTGTCAATGATTATGTCTTATTGGAATGTCATTGCGACATGTATACAATAAACAATAATGAGAACTGTACTGTTTCTGAATAGATGCATAGATTTTTTTCTCTCCTTCAAATGTTTCCAGTGAATATTTCAACCGGCCATTATATGTTGACTGCGAGCACAGTTCCAATTGCCCTTCATACATTGGTGTAGTTCACTGAAATTACACGTCTTGGTGTTCACTGAAATTACACGTCTTGGTGTTGTTCACTGAAATCACACATGTCCCCATTACCTTTCCAACAGGGAAATAACTTAACACTTATCACAATATACCCCCCCCCCCGTCCCCGTCACCCACATTACCCATCCAACAGGGAAGAAATTGAAGAAATCTTTCCGTGTCCTTTGTTCTCGAGAAAGATTTCTTTTGTATCGTGGAGAACAATTCATGGAAGAAGAAACTGACAGAGTCCACACATTGGCTATAGTTCTGATACTGTGTGTGTGTGTGTGTGTGTGTGTGTGTGTGTGACATGTGTGTGTGTGTGTGTGTGTGTGTGTGTGTGTGTGTGTGTGTGGCGAGTGTAGTGCATTTTGGGGAAATCGAAAGAGCGAACGAACGAACAAAGTTTCATTTGAGGAGGGTAAAGGAAAAAGCACAATTGTTTGTTTGTTGTTTTTTTTTTTTTTTTTTTTAATGCATGCGGCTTCTGGGCAAGGCAGAAAAAGGTCAGAAAAATACATGAACAAAAAGCTAATTCTTCACGACGCAGAATTCCCCCCTCCTCCGCTGCTCCCCCCCCCCTACTCTCTCCCACCCGCCAAAAAAGAAGAAGAAGAACAAGAAGAAGAAGAAGAAAAATATCTATCTACGAAACAATATGAGCATGTACATACGATTCTATATAAAATTATTGATAATCTACACAAAGACATATATAAATGATACAGTAATGGAGGAGAAAGAAAGTTAGAATGGCAGTCAGACAGACAAACAGACAGACAGCAGACAGACTGAAAGACAGACAAACAAACAGATACACAGACAATGAACAAAAATATAAAAACCTCCATGCTCAAGAAAAAAGTGGTGTGGTCGCGACTGAACGGCGAATTGACGCAGTCTAAGGGAAGTAACTTCTTTTAGTGCATTATCTGTAATCAGGAAAGAGTAACAACTCTTGTGCCAGTCATCGGAGTCACGCCTCCTCTCGTTCCGCCTCTCTTCCACCACCGCATCTCTCCTTTTCGTGCACACACCCCACGCTCACAACCACTGTCCTATACATCGAGCTCAATAGTGTCCTATATCGTCCCCGGGTGACGTGTCACAATCCTAGATGTCTCCACTGGGGACATGTCAGTATCCTAAACTGTTTCCCCCTAAGGACGTGTCAGTATCCTAAACTGTCTGCCAAGGGGGCGTGTCAGTATCCTAAACTGTCTGCCATAGGGACCTGTCAGTATCCTAAACTGTCTGCCATAGGGACGTGTCAGTATCCTAAACTGTCCGCCATAGGGACGTGTCAGTATCCTAAACTGTCTGCCATGGGGACGTGTCAGTATCCTAAACTGTCTCCCCCTCGGGACGTGTCAGTATCCTAGACTGTCCACCATAGGGACGTGGCAGTATCCTAAACTGTCTGCCATGGGGACGTGTCAGTATCCTAAACTGTCTGCCATAGGGACGTGTCAGTATCCTAAACTGTCTGCGAGAGGGACGTGTAAGTATCCTAAACTGTCTGCGAGAGGGACGTGTCAGTATCCTAAACTGTATGCCTTAGGGACGTGTCAGTGTCCTAAACTGTCTGCCATGGGGACGTGTCAGTATCCTAAACTGTCTGCCATAGGGACGTGTCAGTATCCTAAACTGTCTGCCATGGGGACGTGTCAGTATCCTAAACTGTCTGCCATAGGGACGTGTCAGTATCCTAAACTGTCTGCCATGGGGACGTGTCAGTATCCTAAACTGTCTGCCATAGGGACGTGTCAGTATCCTAAATTGTCTGCGAGAGGGACGTGTAAGTATCCTAAACTGTCTGCGAGAGGGACGTGTCAGTATCCTAAACTGTATGCCTTAGGGACGTGTCAGTGTCCTAAACTGTCTGCCATGGGGACGTGTCAGTATCCTAAACTGTCTGCCATAGGGACGTGTCAGTATCCTAAACTGTCTGCCATAGGGACGTGTCAGTATCCTAAACTGTCTGCCATAGGGACGTGTCAGTATCCTAAACTGTCTGCCAAGGGGGCGTGTCAGTATCCTAAACTGTCTGCCATAGGGACGTGTCAGTATCCTAAACTGTCTGCCATAGGGACGTGTCAGTATCCTAAACTGTCTGCCAAGGGGGCGTGTCAGTATCCTAAACTGTCTGCCATAGGGACGTGTCAGTATCCTAAACTGTCTGCCATAGGGACGTGTCAGTATCCTAAACTGTCTGCCATAGGGACGTGTCAGTATCCTAAACTGTCTGCCATCGGGACGTGTCAGTATCCTAAACTGTCTGCGAGAGGGATGTGTCAGTATCCTAAACTGTCTGCCGTAGGAACGTGTCATCATCCTAAACTGTCTCCCCCTAGGGACGTGTCAGTATCCTAAACTGTCTGCCATGGGGTCGTGTCAGTATCCTAAACTGTCTGCCATAGGGACGTGTCAGTATCCTAAACTGTCCGCCATAGGGACGTGTAAGTATCCTAAACTGTCTGCCATATGGACGTGTCAGTATTCTAAACTGTCTGCCATGGGGACGTGTCAGTATCCTAAACTGTCTGCGAGAGGGACGTGTAAGTGTCCTAAACTGTCTGCCATAGGGACGTGTCAGTATCCTAAGCTGTCTCCCCCTCGGGACGTGTCAGTATCCTAGACTGTCCACCATAGGGACGTGTCAGTATCCTAAACTGTCTGCCATGGGGACGTGTCAGTATCCTAAACTGTCTGCAAAAGGGACGTGTAAGTATCCTCATCTCTGCCTGGAAATTCCTTTACGATCCTTCTTCCACCCCAGCCTTTCTCCTTGAAACAATTTTCAATGGCAACCTTATCCTTTCACTCAAAGACATGGTTGACCCTCCGAAACTGAAACTTTGGACAGAACTGATTTTGGATACCGACGACAATAAAAAAAATCACAAAAAAAATCAATAGACTTGACACCCAGACAGGTGACAGACTGACACTGATTGACAGATGCCAAAATCTGGCAGCTAGCATGAACATGAGGGTCACATTGCACAGCCCTGATACTGCTGATTTGAATTTGACAATACTCGCATAATTTGCGTCCGAACTTTTAGATATTTTGCAGACTTGTTGATGATACCCTAATGTTACTGTGTAGAAATTTTCATTTAATTCGGTTTCTCTATCACTGAGAAAAGCGGTTCACTTTTTTGGGGACACCCGATATATAACGAGTGGGGTAGGGATTTACTGCTTGTCATAACGAGTCGAGTATATAACGAGTGGAGTAGGGATTTACTGTTTGTCCTATCGAGTCGAGTATATAGCGAGTGGAGTAGGGATTTACTGTTTGTCCTATCGAGTCGAGTATATAACGAGTGGGTTAGAGATTTACTGTTTGTCCTAACGAGTCGAGTATATAGCGAGTGGGGTAGAGATTTACTGTTTGTCCTAACGAGTAGAGATAATCATTTACTGTTTGTCCTAACGAGTAGAGTATATAACGAGTGAGGTAGAGATTTACTGTTTGTCCTAACGAGTAGAGTATATAGCGAGTGGGGTAGAGATTTACTGTTTGTCCTAACGAGTAGAGTATATAACGAGTAGAGTAGAGATTTACTGTTTGTCCTAACGAGT
Source organism: Babylonia areolata (assembly GCF_041734735.1). Lineage (NCBI taxonomy): Eukaryota > Metazoa > Mollusca > Gastropoda > Neogastropoda > Buccinidae > Babylonia > Babylonia areolata. Next base: position 172,818 of record NC_134886.1, on the reverse strand, counting down.
AGAGATAATCACTTACTGTTTGTCCTAACGAGTAGAGTATATAACGAGTAGAGTAGAGATTTACTGTTTGTCCTAACGAGTAGAGATAATCATTTACTGTTTGTCCTAACGAGTAGAGTATATAACGAGTGAGGTAGAGATTTACTGTTTGTCCTAACGAGTAGAGTATATAGCGAGTGGGGTAGAGATTTACTGTTTGTCCTAACGAGTAGAGTATATAACGAGTAGAGTAGAGATTTACTGTTTGTCCTAACGAGTAGAGATAATCACTTACTGTTTGTCCTAACGAGTAGAGTATATAACGAGTAGAGTAGAGGTTTACTGTTTGTCCTAACGAGTAGAGTATATAACGAGTGGGGTAGGGATTTACTGTTTGTCCTAACGAGTAGAGTATATAACGAGTGGGGTAGGGATTTACTGTTTGTCCTAACAAGTAGAGATAATCATTTACTGTTTGTCCTAACGAGTAGAGATAATCACTTACTGTTTGTCCTAACGAGTAGAGTATATAACGAGTGAGGTAGAGGTTTACTGTTTGTCCTAACGAGTAGAGATAATCATTTACTGTTTGTCCTAACGAGTAGAGATAATCATTTACTGTTTGTCCTAACAAGTAGAGATAATCATTTACTGTTTGTCCTAACGAGTAGAGATAATCATTTACTGTTTGTCCTAACAAGTAGAGATAATCATTTACTGTTTGTCCTAACGAGTAGAGATGAAAATTTACTGTTTGTCCTAACGAGTAGAGATGAAAATGTACTATTTGTATCTCACGAGTAGAAAAAGAGATGTACTTTTTGCTACACATAATGAGCAGAGATTGACATTTACTGTTTGTCATAACACATTCAGTTCAGTCTGGTATCCCCAGGAAAAGGCTCGTCGCCACAGTGCAGCGCCACACACACACACACACACACACACACACACAACACACACATTTTGATAGATAGATGTGCTCAGTGGCGGTAATTTGCGCATTACCTGTAATGAGCAGCAGTTTTTGCCCAGTGCAGGTTACGAGGAAAGTCGGCAAATAGCGTCAAGAGATGACGTCAGAGAACAGACTTTCAAGTCTCGGGATTCTTTCCGTACGCTGTGTAAGATTTCTTGGTTCAGCTTTCCCCCCAATACGCCCCTTTACCACGAAAAAGAAAAGAAAAGAAGCAATTGTGTGAATAAGTACTAACAATGAAACTGTAAACATCCTCATGGGTCGGCATTTCCGACACCAGTTTGAAGACGCCTTCTTTGGTTCACAAAATTAAAGATCAAATCAAATTATGGTGTTTAGAGCCTCGCCGACCACTAAGGCCATGGTCACGTCAGCACCTGCTTCAAGTCAAGGGTTAAAAAAAACCCAACATTAAAAACTAGTCACCGCTTCAAGCTTTTCAATCAAAAAGTTTAATAACCTTCCAGAGTTTAAAATATTCAAATCTGATTAAAAATGTTCTCGTCCATTGGCGTCCACGGAGGGACATCACGTTCAGAGAATTGCTGTGGAGTGTCTGTGTCTGACTTCGTGCTGATCTCAGCAGTCAATGAACACGTGTTGCACAGTGAGAGGCAAGTCACAGGGACCACACCCGAGGGATTTCCTCCCTGTTATAAGTAAGAATGGGTGAGAAAAGTGTGCCCCGTGCGCAATCTTCACAGCACAGACCGGCTTCCTTTCGATTCTTCACAACCATGGGGTGTGGGGGTGGGGGTGTCTCTTTTAGGTCTGGACGGATTTGGAACAGCATGTTGTCCGTCTTGGCCAGCTGGTCCGCTATTTCGTTACCTCGAATGCCAACATGGTCCCGGAACCCAGGCCAACACAACGTCACACCTTTTCCTTGTTACAAGTGTAAAAGTTTCATAAAATTCCAGTAGTTTCGGATGTGTCAGATTCCTGTAGGCAGTCGCCTCCAGGGCTGACAAGGAGTCCGTGAAAATGATAAAGCTCTTGTGTTTTGTATTGTTGTTTGGCAGTGTACACTGAGCTGTCAGACAGAATGTGTTTGTTGAGGGCTGGTCAGGGAAGGTAGGACAGATCACAGATGCAGCGACACCTTCCTCTCGCTTTTGACCATCAGTGAAGATTTTCTGAAATGTGCGAGATTTTAAGCGGAGTTCAGAAAAGGCGTCAACAAAGCGGAAATTTATGAGGAATATAAAGTTTCAGTCATTCAGAACTTTGGTGCTCTTGACTTTTTGAATTCATTATCAGTTGTTTCTCTTGTAAATAGAGCATTTTTTCTGCAATTGTATTTAAACATCTATTTAAAATATTCATCTTTGATTCCAAACTCCATATACCCGGTTCCCTCCCCCCCCCCCCCTCACCATCCACCCTTCTCTCCTTCCAACCTCCCCCACCATCCACCCTTCTCTCCTTCCATCCACCCGCCCCTCCCCCTCACCATCCACCCCCCTTCTCTCTTTCCAACCTCCATGTACCCGGTTCCCCCCCACCATCCACCCCCCTTCACTCCTTCCAACCTCCATCTACCCGGTTCCCCCCCACCCCTCTCCTTCCAACCTCCATCTACCCGGTTCCCCCCCCCCCCACCATCCACCCCCCTTCACTCCTTCCAACCTCTATCTACCCGGTTCCCCCCCCCCCCACCATCCACCTCCCTCTCTCCTTCCAGCCCCCATATACCCGGTTCCCACCCTCACTCCCCATGCCCCCTCACCATCCACCCCCCTTCTCTCCTACCAACCTCCATCTACCCGGTTCCCCCCACCCTCATCATCCACCCCCCTTCACTCCTTCCAGCCTCCATCTACCCGGTTCCCCCCACCCCACTCCCCATGCCCCGTCACC
>NC_134886.1:50000-165000 GCF_041734735.1 Babylonia areolata | reverse complement strand
AAGTTCTTTATGTCGTTCCTGTCTGCAAAGCCCTGGATCTCATCAGCTTTGTTGCTCAACCAGGAATCCTGCATCTGCCGCAGCTTCAGCTGGATGGTGCTACATGCGCTCTTCAGTATGTCTTTCTTTGACTGTGACTTGGGATCTTCAATGTGGGCTCTGTAGGCTTGGCGTTTGTCTTCCAGCAGCTGCTTGATCTCAGTGTAGTTCTCATCAAAACAGTCTTTGTGCTTCCTGGCAGAAGGCCCCAGGCACTCCATGGCAGTGTTGTACATGCAGTGCGCCCCATGCTGCCTCCACATTCTGGTTGTCCAGCACGGTGGACTCAAGGCGTTCCTCCAAGGTGTCAGCAAAGCCCTGCTTGATGTTGCCTAGCTCCAGCTTATTGACATTCAGGCGTTTGGGTACTTTCATGCCCTGAGGCCGTCACTTAGGCTGGATGCGGAGGTTGAGTTTTGAGACAATAAGGCGGTGGTCTGTCCAGCACTCGGCGCCGCACTTGGCCCTCGTGACTCGTACGTCCTGCCTGTCCCTCTTCCTGACAATGACAAGTCGATGAGATGCCAACGCCCAGAGCGAGGATGCATCCATGACGTCCTGTTAAGGGCAGGGAGGCAGAAGACGGTGTTTGTGATAAGAAGGTCGTGCTCGGCACATGTCTGGAGAAGTAGTTGGCCATTGCTGTTACAGTTGCCAACCCCATGCTTCCCAATCACGCCTTCCCAGGAGATGCTGTCACAGCCAACTCTCACGTTAAAGTCACCAAGAATGATGAACTTGTCTGCGTTGGGAACAGTGGTGATGACAGCGTTCAGGTCCTTGTAGAACTTGTCCTTGATCTCATCTGGGTTGGTCATGGTGGGCGCGTAGGCGCTGACGATGGTGTTAAACTTCTTCCCGTTGCATAAAGGGAGTTTCATCGTCATCAGGCGATCGTTCACTCCTTTCGGGGGGCCAGCCAGCTTGCCAACGAGGGTTGTCTTCACTGCAAAGCCAACTCCAGCCTCACGTCTCTCTTCAGGTCCACGACCACTCCAAAAGAAGGTGTAGCCTGCGCCTCGCTCACAGAGTTCGCCTTCTTCTGCCAGTCTGGTCTCACTTAAGGCAGTGATGTCGATGTTGTACCTGGCTAGTTCACTCGCAATGAGTGCTGTGCGTCTCTGTGGTCTGTCCGAGTTGCCTCTGTCCAGAAGCGTACGCACGTTCCATGTGGCAATGGTCAATGGGGTGCTCCTTGTTTTCTTCTTTCTTTCCTTTGTGTGTGGACCACTTGAGTAGGGTACCCGTCAGCCGCGGTATGCTGACTAGGGTGGTGTGGAGCAGGCAATGTTTAGGGCACCTTTTCTAGCCCCTTCCTCATACCATGGAGGTGAGCAGTGCTGTCCTGAAGAGGGCTGCTCAGTCGCTCAGGGGGCTGCCGATCTCCACCGCTGCTCCAGTCAGTGAAAACGACCCTATGGCCTGAGCCGCCTGTGTGCAGGTCCGCGACTACGACTGCTAGTGTACCCACACCTGTCGCTTCGTCGCTCGCCACAGGGCTTGGGGAAAATGATGGTATGGGATGAAGGATGACTGATGACTTGCGCGATGACTGTGTTTATTGTGAGGAGGAGTTGCGCACCGTCGACCTCACTCTCTTGTCCGAGCCGTCTGTATCCAGTGGCAAGACATGGTCAAGACGACTGGAGATGGAAACGGATGCAGTGGATGACCAGGATGTCCTATGTGCCTCATCCTGCCCTCAGCACTCCACAGTACTCTGCTGCAACCGCCTTCCTCTCCGTTGAACCATGAAGGTTTCTCCCACAAAGTCCGCCGGATCCAGTCTTCACATGCTTGGGTAAACAAGCCCTAACTCACCGAGGGTTTGAGACCCGTCGGCTACCCTCACCTAGTTTAGCCAGCCTGTCAAAGCCGTTGCCCGGGGGCATACATATTTACAGCTGGGCATACATATTTACAGCTGGGCAGAGTGAGGAATACCGGAGCGGAGTGCCTTTCCCAAGAACACAACATCATGCCAAACTGGGCCTCGAACCCTGATCGCTGGTGAACACTGGATCAAGTGTACAACGCCTGATCAACTCTGCCATGGCGACCCACAACCTATTTACTGTATGGAAAATGACACGTTCAAACGAACAGTCTATTCGCTGTATGGGAAACGACACGTTCAAACGAACAGTCTATTCGCTGTATGGGAAACGATACGTTCAAACGAACAGTCTATTCGCTGTATGGGAAACGATACGTTCAAACGAACAGTCTATTTGCTGTATGGGAAACGATACGTTCAAACAAACAGTCTATTCACTGTATGGAAAACGACATGTTCAAACCAACAGTCTATTCACTGTGTGGCAAACAACACGTTCAAACTGGGAAACGACACGTTCAAACTATCAGTCTATTTACTGTAAGGAAAACGACACTTTCAAGAAAACAATTTACTGTATGGAAAACGACACGTTCAAACAATCTCTTTATTGTATGGAAGACGACATGTTCAAACAATCCATTTACTATATGGAAAACTACACGTTCAAAGAAACAGTCTATTCACTGTGTGGAAAACGACACGTTCAAAGAAACAGTCTATTCACTGTATGGAAAACGACACGTTCAAAGAAACAGTCTATTCACTGTATGGAAAACGACACGTTCAAAGAAACAGTCTATTCACTGTGTGGAAAACGACACGTTCAAAGAAACAGTATATTCACTGTATGGAAAACGACACGTTCAAACAAACAATCTATTCACTATATGGAAAACGACACGTTAAAAGAAACAATCTATTCACTGTATGGAAAACGACACGTTCAAATAATCTATTCACTGTTCACTGTATGGAAAACGACACGTTCAAAGTCTATTCACTGGTGGAAAACGACACGTTCAAACAGTCTATTCACTGGTGGAAAACGACACGTTCAAATAATCTATTCACTGTTCACTGTATGGAAAACGACACGTTCAAACAATCTATTCACTGTATGGAAAACGACACGTTCAAACAGTCTATTCACTGGTGGAAAACGACACGTTCAAACAATCTATTTACTGTATGGAAAACAAACGTTAAAAAATCTATTCACTGTATGGAAAACGACACGTTCAAACGAACAGTCTATTCACTGTATGGAAAACGTCACGTTCAAACAAGCAGTATATTCACTGTATGGAAAACGATACGTTCAAACAAACAATCTATTCACTGTATGGAAAACGACACGTTCAAATAATCAGTCTATTCACTGTGTGGAAAATGACACGTTGAAACAGTCTATTCACTGTGTGGAAAATGACACGTTCAAACAGTCTATTCACTGTGTGGAAAACGACACGTTCAAACAATCAGTCTATTCACTGTGTGGAAACAACACGTTCAAACAATCAGTCTATTCACTGTGTGGAAACGACACGTTCAAACAATCAGTCTATTCACTGTGTGGAAAACGATACGTTCAAACAATCAGTCTATTCACTGTGCAGAAAACGATACGTTCAAACAATCAGTCTATTCACTGTGTGGAAACGACACGTTCAAACAATCAGTCTATTCACTGTGTGGAAAACGATACGTTCAAACAATCAGTGTATTCACTGTGCAGAAAACGACACGTTCAAATAATCAGTCTATTCACTGTGCAGAAAACGACACGTTCAAACAAGAATGCCACGCCAACATCAGAGCGGTGAATGGTGCAATGGCGAGTTTAAAGGAAAGAAACGAATTACAAATAAAGCAGATGTTTCCTTCGCACAGAATCTTTTGTGATAGAAGTCTTTTTTTTTTTTTTTCAAACCACACTACAAGAAGATGATGATGATGATTGCAGGTTCTCGGATGCAGGGGTTGTTGAGAAGAAGGTCCTTGGCGACACGCCCTCTGGTGGCTGTGCAGGTAGAGATTTGAGCGGCACAACCTGGCACACATAGGGCAAGGAAATCTGGGGAGGAGGGCTCTGGGCAGCCGAACCTTCCTCCGTTTCCGTTATTCCTCCACAACTTTCCTCCTTGCAGCTCCCAAGGTCTCAGTGACTAGCTTGGTGGTGTATATCCAGCTGTCTCTGTCTCCAGCAATGTTTTATTAGCACTTTTCTGGAATGCCAGTTGCACTGAATTGACTCTTCAGCTGGTCTGTTTAGCGCGTTCATGGGGCTCTTCGCAAAACTCACTCACTGTAAGAAACGACTTTGGGAATCAGTGTGTCCTCCACGCGTGGTAGATGTCCTGTTCATCGAAGTTGTCTGGTGAGTGGCATGGCCTTCGTTCTGGTGATGTATGCTCGCCCTAGGACTGTGATGTTTGTCACATAGTCTTGCCATTTGATGCCCACGTGGTACGGAGGCATCGTTGGTGAAAGCGCTTCAGGAGTTTCACTTGTTTTTGGTATGAAAACCCAGGTTTGAGATCCGTAGGACAGCAGTGAGAACTACAGCTCTGTGCACAAGGAATGTTGTTGACAAGCACAGCGAGTGTTTGTTCCAGACGTGCTCCAGCAGACGGCCAAAGGATCTACTGGCTTTGTCGACATCCTTGAATGCTGTGGCGTCACGTCAGATGACAGTCCCAATGTATGTGAAGGTGAAGTGCTCAACTGTGCTGAGCATTGATACATCAATGCTGCTGCGTGGAGGGCTGTAGGAACCGTGTGGTGGTTTCTGATTGAAGACCTCTGGTTTCTTCAGGCTGACTGTGAGACCAAAGGACTCTGCTGCATCAGCAAAGTGACTGACGACTGCTTGGAGAGATTCTTCGCTGTGAGCAAGGAGTGTGCAGGTATCTGCAAAAAGCAGTTATAGAATCAGCTCTTCTAGTGTCTTCGTGCAGGCTGAAAGTCCAAGTAGATTCAAGACGTTGCCATCAGTCCGGGGCCGTATTTGGTTCCCTTCAGTGAGATCCTCTAAACTCGGGGACCCTTCAGTGAGATCCTCCCTAGATTCGTGGACCCTTCAGTGAGATCCTCTCTAAACTAGGGGACCCTTCAGTGAGATCCTCTCTAAACTAGGGCACCCTTCAGTGAGATCCTCTCTAAACTAGGGAACCCTTTAGTGATATCCTCTCTAAACTAGGGGACCCTTCAGTGAGATCCTCTAAACTCGGCGACCCTTCAGTGAGATCCTCCCTAGACTCGTGGACCCTTCAGTGAGATCCTCCCTAGACTCGTGGACCCTTCAGTGAGATCCACTCTAGACTCGTGGACCCTTCAGTGAGATCCACTCTAAACTAGGGGACCCTTCAGTGAGATCCTCCCTAGATTCGTGGACCCTTCAGAGAGATCCACTCTAGACTCGTGGACCCTTCAGTGAGATCCACTCTAGACTCGTGGACCCTTCAGTGAGATCCTCCCTAGACTCGTGGACCCTTCAGTGAGATCCACTCTAGACTCGTGGACCCTTCAGTGAGATCCACTCTAGACTCGTGGACCCTTCAGTGAGATCCTCTAAACTCGGGGACCCTTCAGTGAGATCCACTCTAGACTCGTGGACCCTTCAGTGAGATCCTCCCTAGACTCGTGGACCCTTCAGTGAGATCCACTCTAGACTCGTGGACCCTTCAGTGAGATCCTCTAAACTCGGGGACCCTTCAGTGAGATCCTCCCTAGACTCGTGGACCCTTCAGTGAGATCCACTCTAGACTCGTGGACCCTTCAGTGAGATCCACTCTAGACTCGTGGACCCTTCAGTGAGATCCACTCTAAACTAGGGGACCCTTCAGTGAGATCCTCTCTAGACTCGTGGACCCTTCAGTGAGATCCACTCTAAACTAGGGGACCCTTTAGTGAGATCCTCTCTAGACTCGTGGACCCTTCAGTGAGATCCTCTCTAAACTAGGGAACCCTTCAGTGAGATCCTCTCTAGACTCGTGGACCCTTCAGTGAGATCCACTCTAAACTAGGGGACCCTTCAGTGAGATCCTCTCTAGACTCGTGGACCCTTCAGTGAGATCCACTCTAAACTAGGGAACCCTTCAGTGAGATCCACTCTAGACTCGTGGACCCTTCAGTGAGATCCACTCTAGACTCGTGGACCCTTCAGTGAGATCCACTCTAGACTCGTGGACCCTTCAGTGAGATCCACTCTAAACTAGGGGACCCTTCAGTGAGATCCTCTCTAAACTAGGGGACCCTTCAGTGAGATCCTCTCTAAACTAGGGGACCCTTCAGTGAGATCCTCCCTAGACTCGTGGACCCTTCAGTGAGATCCTCTCTAAACTAGGGGACCCTTCAGTGAGATCCTCTCTAAACTAGGGCACCCTTCAGTGAGATCCTCTCTAAACTAGGGGACCCTTCAGTGAGATCCTCCCTAGACTCGGGGACCCCTCAGTGAGATCCTCTCTAAACTAGGGAACCCTTCAGTGAGATCCTCTCTAAACTAGGGGACCCTTCAGTGAGATCCTCTCTAAACTAGGGGACCCTTCAGTGAGATCCTCCGTAGACTCGGGGACCCCTCAGTGAGATCCTCCAGCCTCTCTAAGCATCATCCTGAAGAGGATCGCAAAGAGTGTTGGAGCACGGACGCAGCCTTGTTTCGCCCCATTGTCAATCGGAATGGATCAGACAGAACGCCGCTGTGTTTCACGTGCCCCGTCTGGCCTTCATGGATCTGCTGCAGCATGGAAAGGACCTATGGGGAACAGCCCAGTCCTGACAATCTTCCAGAGCCCGTTTCGGCTAACCGTATCGAAGGCTTTGGTCACATCAATAAATGCTGCCTAAGCCCCATGTTTTAAGAACGGAGATTGGAAATACCAGATCGTGAATGGTACTTGACTGGACACAAGAGAACATTCATTGGTCAAACACACTGTGTGTGTGTGTGTGTGTGTGTGTGTGTACGTGCGTGCGCGCGCGCGTGTGTGTGTGTGTGTGCGTGCGTGCGTGCGTGCATGTGTATGCATGTATGTTCTTACACACACACACACACACACATATATATATATATATACATACATATGTGTGTGTGTAATATATATATATATATATATATATATATATATATATATATGTGTGTGTGTGTGTGTGTGTGTGTGTGTGTGTGTGTGTGTGTATATATATATATATCAGGTCAGGTCAGGTCAGGGGCATAGCCCTTGCTACTGGTACCATGAAACCCAGTACTACCTGCCGCATGTGAAGCCTCCCAACGACGGACCAGGCGGAGGAGGAAACCTTTCCCAACGGCTGTGAAGGCGGAAGAGGATGACCAAAGGGCAGGGGGGCGTGGTGTGTGGGGGTGGGGGCCTCTTATCCTTGGCTGAAAGCCCTCCAAGGAGACGGAGCTCTGAAGAAAAAACCTGCACCTGCCGAGGCCGTCCTACACGTGGCAGTATCTGCACCTGTGGGACTGTGAGTGTCGGTAGGCGAGAGAGTGGGGAAGAGGCTGCACAACTCCTCACTAAAAAAAGAAAAAAAAAGTCACCTGTGCTGGTCAGGCAACCAGGCTAATGTCGGAACGAGGAGCTAGCCCTTAAACACCCAGCTTTCCCAAGCCCTGCGGCGATGGAGAAGTGGTAACGACGACAGCAGAGAATGCTGCTGGCAGTTCCTAGTCACGACTCTGCACGCAGGCGGCTATGGGGTGATGGTCGTCCGCCGTAAACTGGGGCAGATGCGGCGCCCGTATCCTCCCACAGCGTCAGAGCAGCCCTATTTAGGGACAGCATGCTCTCCCCACATGGGGAAGGGGAGATAAAAGGATCCCTAAACAAAGCCTGCCTCGCCTAGTACCTAGTAGGAAATCGCACCACTTGGACATCCAACGTTCGAAAACAACGGAAGAAAAAAATCAGGAATCATGCCCTGACTCTGGGTGCCTGGAATGTTCGCACCCTTTTAGAAAGAGATGACAGACCAGAAAGGGGTATCACTCACACACACACACACACACACACACACACACACACAACAGCACTCCCCCCCCCCACACACACACAATATACACTCTCACACACACGCACGCACACAGTGGAGTGATGGCCTGGAGGTAACGCGTCCGCCTAGGAAGCAAGAGAATCTAAGGGCGTTGGTTCGAATCACGGCTCAGCCGCCGATATTTTCTCCCCCTCCATTAGACCTTGAGTGGTGGTCTGGACGCTAGTCATTCGGATGAGACGATAAACCGAGGTCCCGTGTGCAGCATGCAATTAGCGCACGTAAAAGAACCCACGGCAACGAAAGGGTTGTTCCTGGCAAAATTATGCAGAAAAATCCCCTTCGATAGAAAGAACAAATAAAACTGCACGCAGGAAAAAATACAAAAAATGGGTGGCGCTGTGGTGTAGCGACGCACTCTCCCTGGGGAGAGCAGCCCGAATTTAACACAGAGAAATCTGTTGTGATAAAAAGGAATACAAATATAAATACACACACGCGAGCGTGGGCGCGCACACAGGCACATACGCACACACACACACACAGAGTTCACAGTAACCAAACGAATATTGCAAACACCAGCAGTTTCCTGCTTCCAGCTGGGGAAATGAACAAAGATGTACAAGAAAGACAATTTATATAAATTTCATTCAGAATGAACAGCAAAAACCAAAAAGAAGTTAACCTCACACAGATACAGACACAGACACACACGTACACACAAACACACACATACGCGCGCGCGAGTGCACACGCGCACGTACGCAAACAACAGTCCATAATGATAATGACTACAAACAGAACACAAACATCCATGATGCTAGTGACTACAAACAGAACAAACAGAACACAACAGTCCATGATGATAGTGGCTACAAACAGAATACAACAGTCCATGATGATAGTGACTACAAACAGAACACAACAGTCCATGATGATAGTGACTACAAACAGAACAGTCACAACAGTCCATGATGATAGTGACTACAAACAGAACAGTCACAACAGTCCATGATGATAGTGACTACAAACAGAACAGTTACAACAGTCCATGATGATAGTGACTACAAACAGAACACAATCACAACAGTCCATGATGATAGTGACTACAAACAGAACACAACAGTCCATGATGATAGTGACTACAAACAGAACACAACAGTCCATGATGATAGTGACTACACCTCTATGCAGCGCCATACATCCAGCATCCTTCACTCCACTAGCTTCAAGTTGATGTCTTCCATCATACACAACTACTACGTGGCCCCTAGACGTCTAGACCATCTTAAATACCATCTCAAACATCAACTCAACACTCTATGCAATAAGTCTCCTTCCTTGTTGATTATTCTAAAGACTCAACATGCCAACCGCCAGCTACACACCTCCTACCTAAGCAGCAGTCCCCCAATCCCAGCTCCCTTAACACAACTCCGATGGACGATAACCTAGTTGTCACAATTCCTGAATCGCTACACCTCACATATGCTCAGCGGCAACTACTCTCAAGGGGTTTGAAATTTGTTCCCCTATAACCTAAAGCCCATAAAACAGACATGATGTTCGACTGCTATCGCTTCTTTAGACGCCTTCGCCTAGCAGCCTTCTTTGCAGTTAACTCCCTACCAAGGACCCCCAGTGCTCCTAATGACATTGCACACATATGTACAAGAGATTCATCGATGACTGTTTTGGAATCTCCACCCTCCCTCAGATATAATTATAATTATGTACAAGAGATTCATCGATGACTGTTTTGGAATCTCCACCCTCCCTCAGATATAATTATGTACAAGAGATTCATCGATGACTGTTTTGGAATCTCCACCCTCCCTCAGATATAATTATGTACAAGAGATTCATCGATGACTGTTTTGGAATCTCCACCCTCCCTAAACCTGAACTGCTGAATTATGTCACCAACTTCCACCCATCCCTCAAATTCACTTACGAGATATCAGACACGTCTCTCCCTTTCTTAGATATCAACATTAGTATCCAGCCTGACTTCCGGTCCCTGCATACCACAGTATATTACAAACCCACAGACTCTTATTCCTACTTACTGTACTCTTCCAGCCACACCCCCACTATGAAAAATAGCATACCCCACTCCCAATATCTACGGCTCCGTCGACTTTGCAGTAGTGATAATGACTTCATCAGAGAGGCAACTACTTTGAACACTTACTTCAGAGCAAAAGGATATCCAGCAGACCTGTTACAACAAGCCCTCCGGCGAGCACAGTCCATCCCTAGACCCCTAGCCCTTACCCCCAAAGTACCTCTGATGCGGATAACCGTTGCGTCTTCACCCTGACCTACCATCCACACAACCTTCCGGTTCGAGACATTCTATACCAAAACTTCAATATCCTACAAGATGACCCAGCACTTAAAAAGATCTTCAGACAACCCCCAATGGCTGCGTATAAAAGAGACAAGAACCTTGGAGACCATTTAGTACGATCTGCCTTCCATCCTACATACCCTTCATCCCCACCAGGCAACTCCATATGCAATAAACCCAAATGCAAAACTTGTACATTCATCAACCCAACCACAGTGGTTCAGGGCCCTTCAGGTAATAAATTCCACATCAAATCACACTTTAATTGCCAAACCCCAAATGTCGTTTATGCCCTTTTCTGCAACCTCTGCCTCAAAATATATATAGGTGAGACTTTCAGAACCCTCAACAACCACTTCAAAGAACACAGGGACAACATACTTGCTAGAAAGACACCCCAGTAGGAAACCACTTCAACTCCAGGCAACACAACCTTTCACATATATCAGTGGCAGCACTTTGGTGCAACAGCCGTGGTGACTGCCCACACAGGAAATTTATGGAAATCCAGATCATCTCCCGCCTTGGCACAGTGCAACCCCATGGAATCAATGTCAGAGACTGACACAAGTTGTAGTCCCTTCTTCTCCCTCCCGTTCCGCTTCCCTCCCATTCCCCCCTCCCCACAGACAACACCCCCCCACCCCCACCCCCTCCTTCCCATCCGCCCTCCTCTCCTTGTGCCCCACCCTCATCTTCCTCCCACCACCACCCTCTCCTCCAACAACACAGCGAGCAGAGCAGAAGTTTCCAGCTATTGAGATGTACTCACCTCTTCAATACAGGCTGCTGAGACCTGCCAACACTTCTTCACCTCTCCACTTGACAAAGAGTTGATGACTCGACACGTCGTTTTCATCTTCATCTTAAGGTACCTTTGATTTTAAACCATTTTTTTTTTTTACCATTTTAACCATGATGATAGTGACTACAAACAGAACACAACAGTCCATGATGATAGTGACTACAAACAGAACATAATCACAACAGTCCATGATGATAATGACTACAAACAGAACATGACAGTCCATGATGATAGTGACTACAAACAGAACACAACAGTCCATGATGATAGTGACTACAAACAGAACACAACAGTCCATGATGATAGTGACTACAAACAGAACACAACAGTCCATGATGATAGTGACTACAAACAGAACATAATCACAACAGTCCATGATGATAGTGACTACAAACAGAACACAACAGTCTATGATAATAGTGACTACAAACAGAACACAACAGTCCATGATGATAGTGACTACAAACAGAACACAACAGTCCATGATGATAATGACTACAAACAGAACACAACAGTCCATGATGATAGTGACTACAAACAGAACACAACAGTCCATGATGATAGTGACTACAAACAGAACACAACAGTCCATGATGATAGTGACTACAAACAGAACACAACAGTCCATGATGATAGTGACTACAAACAGAACACAGTCACAACAGTCCATGATGATAGTGACTACAAACAGAACACAGTCACAACAGTCCATGATGATAGTGACTACAAACAGAACATGACAGTCCATGATGATAGTGACTACAAACAGAACACAACAGTCCATGATGATAGTGACTACAAACAGAACACAATCACAACAGTCCATGATGATAGTGACTACAAACAGAACATAATCACAACAGTCCATGACGATAGTGACTACAAACAGAACACAACAGTCCATGATGATAGTGACTACAAACAGAACACAACAGTCCATGATGATAGTGACTACAAACAGAACACAACAGTCCATGATGATAGTGACTACAAACAGAACACAACAGTCCGTGATGATAGTGACTACAAACAGAACACAACAGTCCATGATGATAGTGACTACAAACAGAACACAGTCACGACGATCCAAGATCATGGCTGTCAGGTCATTCATCTTCTCTGGCCATTAAAAACTGAAGACGAAGCAGATCCGTAAGAAAAATAACACCAGCAACAACAGCAACAACGAAGGGCAGACAACTGACGTCCATAACGATGGCCCAAGCCGAAGAAGTGATTCGCTCCCTTTCTCGTGACATGATTGAAGCTGTCTTCTGTCCCCCTGTCCTCCTGGGCTTCACTGTGCAGCAGACTGCATGTTGACACACACGCTTGCTCCACTCCCGACAGGCCGCAGGGAAGTCAGTGTGCAATAAACGAGCCAAGCGTCCTGTCAGCTGTGCAGTCTGTTTGGCTCCTGATTCACACGCCGAAGAGAATTCCAGTGAAATCTGATCCATTCATGACCTTGACGGTCATTCTGGAGGCATTGTCCATGTACACTGAAGCGTACTGTTTCTTCTGAAACATAGCGACACACAGGGAGACAGACAGGACTGGGTGTTTGTTCTGACACAGAGAGACACATAGGGCTGAGTGTTTGTTCTGACACAGGGAGACAGACAGGACTGGGTGTTTGTTCTGACACAGAGAGACACATAGGGCTGAGTGTTTGTTCTGACACAGAGAGACACATAGGGCTGGGTGTTTGTTCTGACACAGAGAGACACATAGGGCTGAGTGTTTGTTCTGACACAGAGAGACACATAGGGCTGGGTGTTTGTTCTGACACAGAGACACATAGGGCTGGGTGTTTGTTCTGACACAGAGAGACACATAGGGCTGGGTGTTTGTTCTGACACAGAGAGACACATAGTGTTGGGTGTTTGTTCTGACACAGAGAGACACATAGTGTTGGGTGTTTGTTCTGACACAGAGAGACACATAGTGTTGGGTGTTTGTTCTGACACAGAGAGACACATTGGGCTGGGTGTTTGTTCTGACACAGAGACACATAGGGCTGAGTGTTTGTTCTGACACAGAGAGACAGACAGGGCTGAGTGTTTGTTCTGACACATAGTGACACATAGGCCTGGGTGTTTGTTCTGACACAGAGAGACACATAGGGCTCAGTGTTTGTTCTGACACAGAGAGACACATAGGGCTGGGTGTTCGTTCTGACACAGAGAGACACATAGGGCTGGGTGTTTGTTCTGACACAGAGACACATAGGGCTGGGGGTTTGTTCTGACACAGAGAGACACATAGGGCTGGGTGTTTGTTCTGACACAGAGACACATAGGGCTGGGTGTTTGTTCTGACACAGAGAGATACATAGTGCTGGGTGTTTGTTCTGACACAGAGAGACACATAGTGCTGGGTGTTTGTTCTGACACAGAGACACACAGGGTTGGGTGTTTGTTCTGACACAGAGAGACACATTGGGCTGAGTGTTTGTTCTGACACAGAGAGACACATAGGGCTGGGTGTTTGTTCTGACACAGAGAGACATAGGGTTGGGTGTTTGTTCTGACACAGAGAAACACATAAGTCTGGGTGTTTGTTCTGAAACGTAGCGACACTGGGCTGGTTGTTTCTTCTTTTCTTGCGGATGATGGCCTGGTCTTCAAAATTTCGAAAGATGCTCAGGAAAGAACTAAAGCCGTCCAGAAACAACTAAACAATATTGCTCAATGGTGCAAAGACACAGGATCTTCCATCAATCCAGCGAAAGCCCAAACGTTGCTGTGCACCCTCAACAACAGAACCGCGAGCAAATCACCACCACCTGTGTCATTCGACGGGATTCAGATCGAGAAAACTGAATGCCTACGCTACCTAGGAATACACTTCGACAGGATGCTGACCTTCAGAAAACATACGGAAAATACTGCAAAAAGGGCCTTTCAGTCTTAAAAGCAATGGCAACCAAAGGTATTGAACAACGCCACCTCTTTCTGCTATACCAATCACTCGTCCTCAGTGTGATCGACTACGGACTTGGGCTAACAACACCATCTCAAAGCAACCTCCTAAAATTAGAAAGAGTTCAAAATGAAGCTATGAGGCTGATCCTTGGAACAACAAAAGACACGCCCACAGAAACCATGCGATACCTGCTTGACCGTCCTTCAGTGCAGGCCAGAAACAAGTTAGAACAGGTCAAGACCTACTTCAAAGCATTAGAAAACCCTCAAAACCCACTGCATGACGCAGTCAAAGAACCAAAAGGCAGTCGTCTAGGACGAGGAAGATCATGGATGGGGCAAGCAGAAGACACAATCCAGCTAGTATGCCGACTACAAGACCTGAAAGAAACAAAAGAATGGGAGAAAAACCCCGAAAAAGTCAACCATCTATTCAACACAGCCATTTCACCCACTCTAGGAAGACATTGTCGGGAATGGCCAGAGGGAAAAACTGATGCGGAAGTGAAGCTACTCATAGAAGAAAACAGTAAAGAAGAGGACATCATCATATACACAGATGGCTCAGTCACCAAAGACCAATCCGGTTGGGGATTCACTGCGAAACAAAATGGAAAAACAATTAGGGAAGAGAATGCTGCCTACAAAGTCACAACCTCCAGCCTAATGATGGAAGTTGAAGCTGTGACACATGCCCTCCAGTGGCTATCGTCCATCCATTCGCCCGGAAACCAACATGCCATGATTCTAACTGATTCAATGAACCTCATACAGAAAATTGAAAACGGAATGGGAAGCCCAGAGTGGCATAAGGCAATGCGCAACTTTCAGATTAAAAAACTCACATGGTCATACCGCCCTGGACATGCAGGTGTTAAGGGAAATGAGCGAGCTGACAGACTTGCCGGTAACTCAACACCAGCGAGCGGCCTACATCTAGGAAAATCGGAAATCCTCAGAAAAGTCAAAGAATATCGAAAAGAACAGGTACAAGGCCATCACACCATCGATCGCCTCAAAGAAATAAAAGCAGAGAGATGGAGCGGCCGTAAGTCTAACATGAAAGGTAGAGCACGATGCTTTGCAAATCAAACAAATATCGACATCATTTCCAAACCAACATTGCGCAAATTTCTTCAAAACGGAACAGAGTCTCTGTGGGCTTTTCCAAATACAATAGACTGAACAACACACTAGACGCCACGTTCTTGGTATCAGAGATCTTTTCCCATCCCTCTTGCGGCCAATCAGTGGCAGCCTCTGTGCGTGTGTATGTGTGGGTCTGTGTTTTTGAGTGCGTTTGTGCATGCGCGAGGGTGTAAGTGTACACAAGTGTCAGGAGAGTTCTGTGCACGTGCGTATGTGTGTGTGTGTGTGTGTGTGTGTGTGAGGGGGAGGTGGGGGTGCGGAGGGGAGGGGGGTGGGGGGGTAGAGGATGAGCCTAACAGGACATTTGCCACCCGGACAATAACCACCCGGACTTCTGCCACCGGATTTTTACCACCCGGACATTTGCCAACATAGGACATCTGCCACCCTAGGACATTTGCCACCCGGATTTTTACCACCCGGACTTTTACCAACATAGGACATTTGCCACCCTAGGACATCTGCCACCCGGATTTTTACCACCCGGACTTTTACCAACATAGGACATTTGCCACCCTAGGACATCTGCCACCCGGGCCTTTCCACTAGGTTTTGCCGATGAATAAAAATCCGACACCTGTACATTTGCCAGCGTTAATCAATCGCCTACAAAGGCTAACTGATATTTCGCCGAGTCATCATCAGCAAACTTTCAAGACCTGGATGGGCGACTTAATTAAATCTTCATTTGGACAGTGTTGGTCAGAATCTGTCTTAAACTCGGTTGAAAAATTCACAACAGTTAGATGAATAAATTTTTCAAACATGGATTTATTGTAAAACTGAACATCAGTAACAATTTGAATCAAGACATTACGGTAGCCGGCATCATACTGTAATGAAACGGACCTGGTAAAACTGGCAGTTTTCATAAAGATCATGATGCTTCTGTAAGAGAGCAAGAAAAGCCAAAGCCTATTAGTGAAATAAAAAAGACCGCTAAGTGAGTGGGCCAACCACCAAAATATTGTCTGTTTCATATAAAAGGACCATTTTGTCAACTCATTCTGTAATGGATTGAGGGGGTGAACACTTTCGATCCCTTACAGAAGGATCCAGAGTATAATTCAATTGCTCAGCCAAAGACACCAGTATCATTGTCTACCAAACAAAACAGCTTTTGGCATAAGACGTCCAGGCGGCAAATGTCCTGGGGTGGCACTTGTCCTAGGTTGGCAAAAGTCCGGGTGGTAAACATCCGGGTGGCAAATGTCCTGGGGTGGCACATGTCCTATGTTGGCAAAAGTCCGGGTGGTAAACATCCGGGTGGCAAATGTCCTGGGGTGGCACATGTCCTATGTTGGCAAAAGTCCGGGTGGTAAACATCCGGGTGGCAAATGTCCTAGGGTGGTAAAAATCCGGTGGCAGAAGTCCGGGTGGCAAATGTCCGGGTGGCAAATGTCCTAAAATCGAGGATGAGGTATGTGAGTGTATGCATGCTTACACTGTGGGAGCAACAGGATATTGGAACGTGCGGGTGTGTATATATATATCTTTGTATATATATATATGTGTGTGTGGGGTTGGGGGTGGGGGATATGGACGTATATGTGTGTGCTTGTACAAGTAAGTGTTCATATCTGTGTGTGTGTGTGTGTGTGTGTACCCGCGTGTGCCGTGGGAGCTGCGATACGCAGCCTAGAAATGAGTGTGTGGAGGAGGGGGGTAGAGGAGGTGCAGGGTAATGTGTGTGGTGTGTGTGTGTGTGTGTGTTGGGGCTCATGTACGTTTATGTGTATTTGACTGTGCTTTCATATCTGTGAAACTGCATGTTTGGTGCATATCTGTTATGCATGTGTGGGTGTATGTGTGAATGTGTGTCTTCATGTTTTACATTTATTTGCTTATTTATCATCATTGTTGTCTTATTTATTTATTTATTTTATTATTATTATTATTATTACTACTACCTTTTTATATTATAATTATTTATTTATTTATTTATTTATGTACGCTTATCTATTATTTATTCACCTTTTTTTCTCAAGGCCTGACTAGCGCGTTGGGTTACGCTGCTGGTCAGGCATCTGCTTGGCAGATGTGGTGTAGCGTATATGGATTTGTCCGAATGCAGTGACACCTCCTTGAGCTACTGAAACTGTTCTGACACAGAGACACATAGGGCTGGGTGTTTGTTCTGACACAGAGACACATAGGGCTGGGTGTTTGTTCTGACACAGAGAGACACATAGTGCTGGGTGTTTGTTCTGACACAGAGAGACACATAGGGCTGGGTGTTTGTTCTGACACAGAGAGACACAGTGCTGGGTGTTTGTTCTGACACAGAGAGACACATAGGGCTGGGTGTTTGTTCTGACATAGAGACACATAGGGCTGGGTGTTTGTTCTGACATAGAGACACATAGGGCTGGGTGTTTGTTCTGACACAGAGAAACACATAAGTCTGGGTGTTCTGAAACGTAGCGACAATGGGCTGGTTGTTTCTTCTTGTGTGTGTGCGTGCGTGCGTGCGTGCGTGCGTGCGTGTGTGTGTGTGTGTGTGTGTGTGTGGTGGGCATGTTGACTTACATGTAAATCAGAGAGAAAGAGACAGACAGACAGTACACAGGGATAGAAACAGAGAGGTAAATGACCCAAGATCTTTAAGGGAAGCAACTCTGCATGTGAACAGGTCGGAGAGTCAAAACAGAGTTACGTACCTTCAGCTCCAGCAGTCCACCAACACTGACGGTGAACACTCGGCTGTTGGTCTCCAGTCCGCTGATGTAGTTGAGAGACCTGAGAGAACAGTGAACAATGCTAATGCTTCATCATAGAACTAATGTAGCTATGAGAACAGTGAACAATGCTAATGCTTCATCATAGAACTAATGTAGCTATGAGAACAGTGTACAATACGTCATCATAGAACTGATGTAGCTATGAGAACAGTGAACAATGCTTCATCATGGAACTGATGTAGCTATTAGAACAGTGAACGATGCTACATCGCAGAACTGATGTAGCTGAAGGACCCGAGAGAACAGCAAGGAAAACTTCATCATAGAACTGATGTAGCTATGAGAACATATAACTTTAATAACCATATTCGTGTACCTCTGTCCTGCTTTCCCTCCCACCGCTCAACTCACATTTCTCTAGGTCTGTTCAACGCCCAGTCAGTTGGTCCTCAGTCGCCTCAAACGCTCAGCGATCAACGAACATCTGCTTTCAATCAGCCTCGACATCCTGTGTATCACAGAAACTTGGCTTCGCAGTACTGGGGATGAAGCTAAGTGTCGAGATCTCGCTCCCCCTGGCTACACTACCACCTCCTTCCCTCGTGTTACAACAACTTGCGGGGGAGGAATCGCCTTCGTTGTATCAGACACACTGCTCCCACACACAACGTACACAACTGCCTTCCCCTTCAACCATGCCTCCTTTGAACTGGCCCAGCTTTCACTGTCGCTGCCACATTCCCACCTCAATGTGTTCTGCCTCTACCGTCCGCCACCAAACAAGAAAAATAAACTTTCTGATACGATGTTCATAGAACAGTTTCCGGACTTCTTAGAAACGCTAACAGTTTACCAGGCTCCCTACTTATTGTCGGTGACTTTAATTTTCATTTTGATTCACCCACACAGTTTTATACCTCTAAATTACTTGAAATTGTCAGTTTGTTCGATCTTAACCAGTCTGTAACCGAGCCTACACACAATCGTGGTCACATCGTCGATTGGGTGTTGCACAGAAATGAGGACTGCCTCCTGAAGTCTACCACCGTCGATCACACCCTGTCCTCCGACCATCACAGTGTGACGTGTCATCTGAACCTCACCAAACCTCCCACGCCCCGTGTGTATAGGGAGGTGCGCACACTGACCTCAACTGACTTAGACTTATTTAAAGCTGACCTGCTGACTAATATCCCTTTTGAGCCGACTGCTGACCAGCTATCCACTGTCCTGCGCGCTGTACTCGACAGGCACGCCCCGTCGACTCGGTGCCTGATCTCCAATCGTCCCCCGTCGCCTTGGTACAACACCGTGGGACCAGAGCTGTTGGAGGCCAAGCGGGAGAGAAGGAGAGCTGAGAGGCACTGGCGCGCCACTTGTTTGACCATCAGTATGGACATTTTTCAGACAGCCAGGAATAGTGTAACAAACATTGTTGACAGGGCAAAGGCAAAGTTCTACTCTTCTAAAATCCTTGCATGCACCACAGCCAAACAGCTTTTCAACGCTACGAACAATCTACTAGGTAAAATGAAAAACTCTCCTCTCCCTACAACATTTTCGGTGCCGGAACTCCCTCAAAAGTTTTCTGACTTCTTCACCGGCCGGCAAAGTATCATGCATTCGTGAGAAGCTTGACTCTGTTGTGTCTCCTTCTTCACCCGTTCAAGAACGCGTGTACAGTGGTCCTGTTTTACATTGTTTCCAACCGGTTACTGAAGATTTTGTGAAGAAAGTGTGTCTGAGCGCTTGTCCGAAATCCTGTGAGCTTGACCCTGTCCCGTCTTCTTTGTTGGTTGAATGTATTGATGTTCTACTGCCACATATTACTCATGTCATCAATTCTTCCTTACTGTCTGGTTGTTTCCCTGAAAGCTTCAAATCTGCTGTTGTACGTCCACTCATTAAGAAACCATCTTTGGATCATAACTGTTTGAAAAATTATCGACCTGTCTCTAATCTGTCATTTTTATCAAAACTGCTAGAAAAGATCATATTGTCTCAGCTCTTAGCTCATCTGGAACAAAATGGTTTACTTAATTCCCACCAGTCAGCTTATAGACGTGGTCATAGTTGCGAAACAGCCTTTCTTAGAATAGTGAATGATGTGCTTTCGGGATTTGATGAGAATAAGATATCTGTTATCGCTCTCTTAGATCTGTCAGCAGCTTTTGACACTATCAACCACTCTATCCTCTTGAATAGACTTAAAACTTCCTTTGGTATTCGTGACACTGCACTAGCATGGATCACGTCTTACCTGTCAGATCGTACACAGAAAGTGTGTGTAAATGGTAGATACTCTAGAGTATCTGCCTTGAAATATGGTGTCCCACAGGGGTCCGTCCTAGGTTCTGTTCTTTTCGTGCTGTATGCGGCTCCTGTGTCGGATGTCATCAGTCATCATGCGATGTCGCATGAGAGCTTTGTTGATGACACACAACTTTATCAGTCGGCTTCCATAGCTGAATTTGATGCACTGGTGACTCAAACACAGGAGTGCATTGCTGACCTAAAGGACTGGATGACTCTCAACAAGCTGCAATTAAATGATGATAAGACTGAATTGATGATAACGTGTCCAAAGAAGTTTCGTCAACATCCTTCCTTTCCTGACTCTGTTCTGATCAATAGCACACCTGTTTCACTTTCTCCCTCTGTTCGCAGTCTTGGTGTAATCCTAGACCAGTCTCTTTCCTTCCAACAGCACATTTCGAATATCTGTAAAGTTGCCTATTTGGAACTGCGTAGAATCAGCTTTATCCGCCACTATCTCTCAACCGATGCAACCAAGACACTTGTATGCTGTCTGGTTCTCTCAAGATAAGATTACTGCAACTCTCTTTTGGCCGGCCTTCCGAAATATCTGTTAGACAGACTCCAACGAATTCAGAATAACGCTGCCAGACTCATTTGCAGAGCTTCTAAATTTGACCATGTTTCTCCTCTCCTTCAGTCTCTCCACTGGTTGCCTGTTTCTGATCGAATAGACTATAAGCTATCCACTCTGACCTTTTCTGCAGTCAACGGATCTGGCCCCAAGTATCTTTCTGAACTGATCCATATCTATACCCCGTCTCGCCAGCTCCGTTCTTCCTCTGATACTCGACTTCTCAGGATACCTCACGTCAGAAGTAAGACCTATGGACACAGATCGTTTTCTTTTCAATCGCCAAAGACGTGGAACAAGCTCCCTGATAACCTCCGTCATTCGGATTCCCTCGTATCTTTTAAATCTCGTCTCAAAACTCACCTTTTCCCTCAGCATTAAGTTCAATCGTGGCAGGTCCACTTCCTTTGCGTTAGCTGTGCTTGACTATGTGTGTATACATATGTATGTGTACATAACTACATGCATGTATATGAATGTGCATTGTGTGTGCGTGTGCGTGTGTTTATGTAAGTTTGTGCCTGCCTATGTTTGCGTATGTGTTAGGGTAGCTGTTAGATACACATGTATGTTAAAATGTATGTATGCAGCGTGTGTGTGTGTGTGTGTGTGTGTGTGTGTGTGTGTGTGTGTGTGTGTGTGTGCGTGCGTGTGTGTATGTGTGTGTGTGTGTGTGTGTGTGTGTGTGTGTAGTCACATTTTGGTGTGTGTATGTAACATAGATATGATGTTTTATGTTAACAAAAGCGTTTTTGTAAAGCACCTAGAGCAGATCTCTGGATAGTGTGCTATAAAAGTATCCATTATTATTATTATTAACATGGAACAATACTTCATCATAGAACTGATGTAGCTATGGGAACAGTGTACAATGCTTCATCATAGAACTGATGTAGCTATGGGAACAGTGTACAATGCTTCATCATAGAACTGATGTAGCTATGGGAACAGTGTACAATGCTTCATCATAGAACTGATGTAGTTCGTCTGGTTCCACAAGGGCTTCAAAGGTTGAACTATTGAGAATAACTACACAACAATTCATGATGATGATGATGATGATAATTGGTTGATTGATTGAATCTTTAATGGGTAAAAACTTTGGCACAGTAAAAGCCTTTTTACAATTCTGCCCATTTAACACATTAAAAAAAAAGAAGAAGATAAAATGAAAAAAAGACAAAATAATAACGACGGATGAGAACATTAACTGGAACAGTCCATGGACAATGACACAGCAATGGAAAGACCAACTGTTATATTATCACGTATGTATGTACGCACGCACGCGCGCTCGCTCACACACACACACACACACACACTAAAACAAGCAAACATAGATATACGTACACATTCACACCCACATACTCAAACACACATGTGCGTGCGTGTGTGCATGTGTGCGCGCGCGCGTGTGTGTGTTTGTGTTTGTGTGCGTGTGCGTGAGTGTGTAAGAGTACACATGTGTAAGGAGAGCTGTGTGTGTGTGTGTGTGTGTGTGTGTGTGTGTGTGTGTGTGTGTGTGTGTGTGTGTGTGTGTGTGTGTGTGTGTGTGTGTGTGTGTGTGTGTGTGTGCGCGCGCGCGCGCGCCCGCGCATGTCCTTTCTGTCTACCGCTGAAATGGAGTGGCTGAGCTACTCGTAGAAGGCTTCTTTGATGTCATCAGGGTTGGTCATCGTCGGGGCATAGCAGCTGATGACTGTGGAGAAGCGATCCTTGGACAGCTTCAGACGCAGGTTCATCAGCCTATCGTTTTTCCTACGTGGAAGGCTGTCAAGCTGTCGTGCAAGTTTGGTTCGTATGGCAAAGCCCACGCCTGAGGTTCTTGGGGTGCCATCTGGCTTCCCAATGCAGTAGAAGGTGTAGCCCCCTCCAACTTCCTCCAGCTGGGTTTCACCGGCAAACCTGGTTTCACTCAGGGCTGCTATGTCCACCCGGTAGCGATCAAACATTCTAGCAATGAGCGCTGTGTGCCTTTCTGGTATGTTGTCTCTGTCTAAAAGGGTGCGAACGTTCTAGGCACCCAGAGTCAGGGCATGACTCCTGGTTCTTTTCTTCTGTTGTTTTCGACCGCTAGTGTTGGATGTCCAAGTAGGTGCAGTTTCCTACTAGGTACTAGGCGAGGCAGGCTTTGTTTAGGGATCCTTTTATCTCCCCTTCCCCATGTGGGGAGAGCAGTGCTGTCCCTAAAAAGGGGTGCTCTGACACTGTGGGAGGATACGAGCGCCGCATCTGCCCCACTCTACGGCGGACGACCATCACCCCACAGCCGCCTGCGTGCAGAGTCGTGACTAGGAACTGCCAGCAGCATCCTCTGCCTGTCCCCATTACCACTTCTCCATCGCCGCAGGGCTTGGGAAAGCTGGGTGTTGAAGGGCTAGCTCGTCATACTGACATTAGCCTGGTTGCCTGACCGGCACAGGTGACTTTTATTTATTTATTTTTTATTATTTTTTTTTTTTTAGGAGGAGTTGTGCAACCCCTTTCCCACTCTCTCGCCTACCGATGCTCACAGTCCCACAGGTGCAGATACTGCCACGTGTAGGACGGCCTCGGCTTTGGCGCTCTGCCTCCTAGGAGGACTTCCAGCCAAGGATAAGAGCTCCCCCTGCCCTTTGGTCATTCTCTTCCGCCTTCACAGCCGTTGGGAAAGGCTTCCTCCTCCGCCTGGTCCGTCGTTGGGAGACTTCACATGCGGCAGGTAGTACTGGGTTACATGGTACCAGTAGCAAGGGTTATGCCCCTGACCTCACCTGACCTGAACCTGACATGACCTCTCTCTCTCTCTCTCTCTCTCTATATATATATATATATATATATATGAACAGAGATCAGATGTCAAAAATCGAAATGAAAAGCAAGAGAAGCAAGGCCTTCAATAATTTCTCTCTCTCTCTCTTTCCCTCTCTCTCTCTCTCTCTCTCTCTATATATATATATATATATGTGTGTGTGTGTGTGTGTGTGTGTGTGTGTGTGTGTGTGTGTGTCAAAAATCGAAATGAAAAGCAAGAGAAGCAAGGCCTTCAATAATTTATATATATATTGATTTTTAACATCTGATCTCTGTTCAGGAGGCGCCGTGGCAGAGTGGGTCAAGCCTTGGACTTTGATCCAATGTTCACCAGTGATCAGGGTTCAAGGCCGCCGTTACGGAATGGTGCTGTGTCCTGGGAAAGGTACTGTACTCCAATTTATCCTCACTGCACCCAGGTGTGGGTGGTGTTGTGTCCTGGGAAAGGTACTGTACTCTGATCTGTCCTCACTGCACCCAGGTGTGAGTGGTGCTGTGTCCTGGGAAAGGTACTGTACTCCAATTTATCCTCACTGCACCCAGGTGTGAGTGGTGTTGTGTCCTGGGAAAGGTACTGTACTCCAATCTGTCCTCACTGCACCCAGGTGATAATGGTGTTGTGTCCTGGGAAAGGTACTGTACTCTGATCTGTCCTCACTGCACCCAGGTGTGAGTGGTGCTGTGTCCTGGGAAAGGTACTGTACTCCATTCTGTCCTCACTGCACCCAGGTGTGGGTGGTGTTGTGTCCTGGGAAAGGTACTGTACTCCAATCTGTCCTCACTGCATCCAGGTGTGAGTGGTGCTGTGTCCTGGGAAAGGTACTGTACTCCAATCTGTCCTCACTGCATCCAGGTGTGAGTGGGTACCCACTTCGGTCGGGAACGGTCAAATCGGTGGAAGGGCAGGTTTGGGCCCCGCCTTCCCATGCCGAGTCCATGAAATAGTAGAGAATTGACTGTCCCGACGGCCATAAAAATATTACGTGGCTTTTAGTCTTTTTCTTTTCCATGTTTGTGAACGAAGGATACAGAGGGTTAAACATCTTATTTCAACGGATCCATTATGCTTAAAAAACAACAACAACACACACACACAAAAACAACAAAAAACAACAACAACAGAACAATGAAGAAAACAAAAATAACCAAACATAACAAAACATGAGGTGAATTAACAATAACAGCAACAATACAAGAAGAAGAGTAAACCGCAAGATGTACTCACATATTTTTCTCACACAGGGAATCTATGCAGATCTGCACCTTGACGTAGTCACGCTTGCGCAATCGTTTGTGCGGACTTCCGCGCGCTCCCTTGTGACGTAACTTGATATGCAAATGAGCCGTGAACTGGTAGAGGCCGTCCCGAGGCGCCAGGAATCGTCCGTCACGTGACTTGAACAGGTGACCCCTCTGGAAGGCACCCCCGCCAAAAGGCTGAATGGGGACAAAAAATCAAAAACGTCAAAGTACACACAGGTGCGAAATAATGTTTGCAGCAGTACTGCTTTTCTCGTTGTTTTTCATTTTGCCTCGTCATCTGTATGTTTCATTGGCATTACTCCCACACCGCTCATTCCGAGTTCCCCACACATAGCCATACCCAGGGTCATCTGTCTACACTCCCAGCATAGGAAGTGCACAGGGAACCAACACTGTTAGGTCGCCAGGAGGCCACACACCAGAGGGGACACTGCACTCTGCTGCCAAAGAGTCTGCCAAGACCTTGACAGACTCACCAAATGCAAGGAAGAGGGGTGGGGGTGGGTGGGTGGGGTATGTGTGTGTGTGTGTGTGTGGGGGGGGGGGGGGGTATCGAAACTGAGGTCACCATGACAGCAGGCCATGAAAGGCCAAAGAAGATGGGACAATTTTTCCAATATATAAAATTTTAATGATGAAGGTGGAGGATGATGATGACGATGTTATGGAGGTCCACTTTAGGTTTGGGACTACGTAAGAAGACTACTCTACGCTTCCTTTCAAAATGATATCCCGGAGTTAACCAGTGTCTAGAGATACAGACACTTGCAGTGTTGGTCAGGTAATTTGAGCAACACACCCAAAGACGCATCCGTGAAGTGGATGATATTCGACTGTGTGGTCCCAGTCTTCCCACTTAAAGCCTGAACTGGACTATAAATGGCGGGCGATTTGAATCAAGCCAGTTTCTCACCAGAGTCTGACACTGTGACGTCGGTGAAGGTTTATTCAAAATAAAAGCCTAATAAAGCTACGGTTTGGCTTCATTTATGGCAGAGAGCGACATTTGCCTAGCAGCTTCCAATCTAGACCTGAATTGACTTTGGAAAGTACAAAATGTGTCAGCTACACGTAATACAAAATTTGAATGCAGAGAAAAGGGGCGGAGCTAGAGCCGTTTGTGTTTGCGCTAGACGTGTCTGTCAGATAAAAATAGCACCAGCACGTGGTACTGTCCGGTGAGAATTGGAAAGCATGCAGACAGCCCCTCGACGTTGGCAACCATAAACGACCACATTGTGTGGCAGGAGTACACGGATATCTTTCTCGGCTAACAGTGAGTCGGTCTTTGTTTTGCTTTCACCTCCCACATGTTTACATTTCTACCGGACACGTGCTCGCGCTTTTTATAGATGAACTCCGCCCCTTTCCCTTTTATGGATAGGCTAAAGTCTTAACTCCCGAGAGCAAGGTTTCGGTTGCGCATGCGCACTAGAAAAAGGGAAAGGGGCGGAGTTCATCTATAAAAAGCGCGAGCACGTGTCCGGTAGAAATGTAAACATGTGGGAGGTGAAAGCAAAACAAAGACCGACTCACTGTTAGCCGAGAAAGATATCCGTGTACTCCTGCCACACAATGTGGTCGTTTACGGTTGCCAACGTCGAGGGGCTGTCTGCATGCTTTCCAATTCTCACCGGACAGTACCACGTGCTGGTGCTATTTTTATCTGACAGACACGTCTAGCGCAAACACAAACGGCTCTAGCTCCGCCCCTTTTCTCTGCATTCAAATTTTGTATTACGTGTAGCTGACACATTTTGTACTTTCCAAAGTCAATTCAGGTCTAGATTGGAAGCTGCTAGGCAAATGTCGCTCTCTGCCATAAATGAAGCCAAACCGTAGCTTTATTAGGCTTTTATTTTGAATAAACCTTCACCGACGTCACAGTGTCAGACTCTGGTGAGAAACTGGCTTGATTCAAATCGCCCGCCATTTATAGTCCGGTTCAGGCTTTAAGCCCATTGCACACTCAACTCTGGGTAGGAGCTGGCCGCAGGTCGAAAAAACCTACCTGAGAATCGCGTCCTCCCAGCTGTCAGTCCGCGATGCAAACTACTTCGGCTGGTTCTTCTGGTTGATTAGTTGATACTATCAGCCGCCATATTTCTTTGTTTGCTTCTCGTCGTGTTGACCATGTGCTACCGAAAGCTTCTGCCACCAATTAGATCTCATTTCGTTGCCCAGTTGAAGGGAGTTAGGATGAAAATTAGACTAAGTTTTCCAATCCATCTCTACAGATGCTGCGGTTGCTGTTACTACTACTACTACTACTACGCTGCTGCTGCTACTGTTGCTGCTTCCATCTGCTGCTGCTATTGCTATTACTGCTACAACGAGATACTTACCTGGTAAAAATTTTTGAGTTCCACAAAGGAACTGGGAGCAACGTTGAAATTTCTGCTCAGGCGCATGTGGAATGCTGCAGACACACGTGGGATGAGCAGCATTTGATCCACTTCCGGCGGAAGTGAGTAACTGCCATTCAGCAATGAAGTACAAGCCTCGCACTGAAAAAGGAACAAAAAGGATAGAAGGAAAAGAATTGATAACACTTTTTATCTGTGGAAACATTGGAGTTGAAAATTGCAGTTCCTCAAGAAAGAACACAGTCACTTGTGTCACTGGGAACAGACTGAAAGATGCTGCTGCTCACGTGACATTTGTTGTCCGCTCCAAGACATTCCACTTCGTCAGCTGAGTGATCAGAGCCTGTGTCGTTATCTGTTTACCAGCTACCTGTCACGGCCTGGGAAAATTGTCGTCTGCTAACGATAGAGCCATCAATGAGCCAGGTCAGACAAAGTTACCCCTGCCCCCAACCCTTTTGTTCATGTACTGTGGGCCTGTCAACATGTGTTTTAAAGCAAGGGTTAGACAACTCTTGTTCATGTACTGTGGGCCTGTCAACATGTGTTTTAAAGCCAGGGTTAGACAACTCTTATTCTTGTGTACTGTGAGCCTGTCAAAATGTGTTTTAAAGCCAGGGTCAGGCAACTCTTGAGTAAAGGTGAAGGCCACTGACGGCGAGATCAGGATTCGGTCCAAACCGTTGTTGCGAGCTTCTATTTATATTGACTGTTGCGGTGAAGGGGTGTCAACGTGGGGCAATGCCAGGGGTTAGCGCTGATCAATGTTCACAAGTCGGCTATCTCCCCTGTTCAGTTGCTACACGTAATCGGTCTTTTTGAAGCCATGTCCTTACTGTTTCAGTGTTGGAAGCCATGTCCTTACTGTTTCAGTGTTGGAAGCCATGTCCTTTCTGTTTCAGTGTTTGTCCTTACTGTTTCAGTGTTGGAAGCCATGTCCTTACTGTTTCAGTGTTTTTTCCTTACTGTTTCAGTGTTGGAAGCCATGTCCTTTCTGTTTCAGTGTTTGTCCTTACTGTTTCAGTGTTGGAAGCCATGTCCTTACTGTTTCAGTGTTTTTTCCTTACTGTTTCAGTGTTGGAAGCCATGTCCTTTCTGTTTCAGTGTTTGTCCTTACTGTTTCAGTGTTGGAAGCCATGTCCTTACTGTTTCAGTGTTGGCTTGAACGGAGTAGTGAAAGCAAATCTAAATTCCAACCGCGTCAAAGTGAGGAGATAAGAAGAAGAATTAATGGATTGACGAAAACAGAGAATCAGTAGTGTTAAACTGATATGCTGGTGGTTTTACTGTCAGTTTACTGAGTTATGGATCAAAAGGGGGCAGTGTTGAATGCCAGTGAGGATTAGGCCAGTGTGTGTGCACCAGTAATCCTGTTTGATGGTTCTGCTGTCTCTGAGTGAAGGTCGGTGTGTGTGCACCTAATCCTGTTGGCTGGTTCTGCTGTCTCTCAGTGAAGGTCAGTGTGTGTGCACCTAATCCTGTTGGCTGGTTCTGCTGTCTCTCAGTGAAGGTCGGTGTGTGTGCACCTAATCCTGTTGGATGGTTCTGCGGTCTCTCAGTGAAGGCCAGTGTGTGTGCACCTAATCCTGTTGGACGGTTCTGCTGTCTCTGAGTGAAGGTCGGTGTGTGTGCACCTAATCCTGTTGGATGGTTCTGCTGTCTCTGAGTGAAGGTCGGTGTGTGTGCACCTAACTGATCAGTGGGGTCTAGCCGCTAGGGTCAGTCAGCAGGGAGGGGGGGGGGGGGGGGGGGCTAGCTGCTAGTCAGCTGCGGGGGCTAGCCGCTAGGGTCAGTCAGCAGGGGGGGGGTGGGGGGGGCTAGCTGCTAGTCAGCTGCGGGAGCTAGCCGCTAGGGTCAGTCAGCAGTGAGGGCTAGCCGCTAGGGTCAGTCAGCAGGGGGGTGGGGGGTGGGGGGCTAGCTGCTAGGGTCAGTCAGCAGTGAGGGCTAGCCACTATGGTCAGTCAGCAGTGGGGGCTAGCTGCTAGGGTCAGCCTTGTTTATGGTTGGATTGCAAAAGCCCCTTTTAAACAACTGCTCCTAACCATTTGTTAAATCAAGTCTCTGTATTGTTCACTGTAATATCATATTTGTTGTGCTTACACTGACACACACTTTAATCAGAAGTATGCTTGATTTCAGTTTAATCGTTCGTCAGTCTAAAGATTTCAACTGACGATAAGCTTACGTCATTTTGTCCTCGCCACACTACCACTCCACAACTAGTGTCACTGTATGCCATTGGGTGAGGTGAAATCTGTGCTTCTGACAAACTGTATTTAATTAAATACCTCTTCTGTTGGATCAGTAAACTGCAAGTACTATATACAGTCAGAACCGTCGCAATTCCATCTTCAACCTCTTGACTGCGCTGTTGACGTACGGCGTACGTCATGAAATGTCGCTCACCAATGTTGTATTGACGTGCGCCGTACGTCATGTTACAACGTTCTATGTTTCGAGTCCCGCATTACAGAAAATACAGTCTGCTAACCATTAAATTAGCTCCCCTGAGAGCTCTTTATCTCCTGAGTTCCATAAGCTAAATTTATTCATTGTATTGTCATATTTATGGCGAAAGTTTTGCAAGTTTGTACGAAGCTCAAGTTGTGTTTGCAAAGCTATGGCTGAACGCATACAAACTCCAACACTTGCACTGAAAGAATTCTTTCGCGATGCAAACAGTAGAGATGAAGATTGTGGACTGAATGAGACAGAACTTCGTGAAGCTGATGCCGAAGACGCTGATTTTGACAGTGGAGGGTGGAGGGAGGTGGAGTTATTGACGAAACTGAAGACAGACAAGCTCAGCTGATTCAAGATGCAGGTGGGTGTTTACGAGGTTTGTCAATTTATTATTTGCTTTCCGTTTGTTGTAACAATGAATATGACTGTATTGTGTGTGTTTTGAATGTGTTAGCTGTGGTAAGTGGCTTCGTCAGTCACTGATCAGTGTGTGTGAGTGAGAGTCAGTCAGTCATGTGGGTACTGTGTCTGACCATCGCAGCCCAAGGGGGCGTGGCTTGCTGGCTGGCTGATTGTTGATGACAGCGTGTGTCGCTCGCCTGCAGCTTTCTGTGTGTGCGTTCCCGAGTGTATATTACTTTTTTGGTTTGTTGTTGTTGTTGTTATTGTTGTTTGTGTGTGTGAGTGAGAGAGAGAGGGGGAGGGGGGGGGGGGGAAGAGATGATGTTTATAAAACTGAAATCAGAGAATGATATACAGAATTGTATGCCTAAATTACTTTGTAAATGCAACACTTGTAGAAGTGTGTGTGTGTGTGTGTGTGTGTGTTGTCATTTTGTTTTGTATGAGAAAGAGAGAATGAAGGGAGTGTGGCATACCATGAACCAGTTGCAGTGTGTGTGTGTTTTGGGGGTTTGGGGTGGGGGGAATGGGGTAGGTGTGTGTGTGTGTTTGTATTTCAGCTTCTGAAAACAGAAATAAAATGGTATCATTTCATGATCTTTTTATATGTTAAAAAAAACCCCAACAAACTTAGTCTTTTATGCAATGTGTTTCAGGTATGCAGCATGGTGATGATCATGATGTTCATCCTGGACCATCTGGAGTTGACAACTTGCCACAAACCTACAGCTGAAGACCAGCAGCAGCAAGACCAAAGGGCAGTAAACAAGCCTCCAGCAATTCTGGATTACAACAAAAAACATGGGTGCCATGGACCATCATGACCAACAGCTGCAGCCCTGCGATGCCACAAGGAAAACCCTGAAGTGGTACAGATAGCTGTGTGTGCATTTTCTACAAATTGCCATGCTGAATGCACACATCCTCTACAAAAAAGCAGGCAACAGCAGTACACTCCTGGACTTCAGAATGATGTAATTAGTGCCATGATTTTTTGTGACCAAGACACTGCTAAAGATGACCACGCTGTTTGTCTTGTGTGGACGACACTTCATCCCACCTACCCCACAGAAGGCCTGGCCACAAAGGAGGTGCAGAGTCTGCTGGAAGAAATGACAAAGAAAGGATGTGGGGTTCTACTGCCCAGACTGCCCCAGCAAACCAGCACTATGTCTTGAAGACTGTTTCTGCAAGTACCACACACAGCGTTTTTGCTGGCGATAGATCCTGGGTGAGTACACCCTTTTCATTCTTTGTGTGGACTGTGTTGGAGTTTTATGTACCTGGACACTGTTGCTCAGCCTTGATAGTGTGTGTGGTTGATCACAACAGTCACAAGAAAGACAGGTTGACAACCTGGTTGATATTGTAGCACCTACATGATGGAATGACAGTCCCAATTTTTTTATTTATGCATTTTATGGAATTTTTCTGTCAGATTGACTCATTATTTGAACATGTGAGTATAAAAAAACAAAATCTTGGTTCATTTTCCTTTCATTTGATTATACTTTTATGCACTTATCTTCAGTACTTTTTGAAATACAAGCAAATTAAAATCATTGGCGTGTTTTTCTTGTTTTTCTGAAAATTTTCTCAGCATAGGCCATAGCAAAACGTACTAGCAGTGAAGGGGTTAAATCTATTCCATTTGTGTTTGCCTACGTTAAACTGATTTAACACAGTTTGTAATTTTCCGCAATGAGCTCATTAAACTGATGAGTTCAGGTGACTTAAATTAAGATTCTAAATTCATCTTAAATAATCAACACTCCATTTTATACTCATTAGAAAGTAGGTGTGGAGCTGTTTCTTTTGCGACCTATCAGATGTATATCAGTTCAGGAATCATTTAGAAATCTATTATTGAACACCTTGTAACAAACACAATGCTAATCAAATTTAGGCAGATTTGAGCCGATTTGCTTCACGGACCACGCTAGCCGAGTGTCATTGCAGTTCACTTAACTTGCATAAATAGACAGAGTGGGTGATCACTGGTCACTTTTCCACCTGGCCAGTCACTGGCGAGAACCTGCTCTCTCTCTCTTTCTTGCTGTGTCGCAAGCAGTGTGTGTTGTGTGTGTTCCCGCAACGGCTAGCACCATCGCCATATCGCTTGCACTGTTTTCTCTTTATCTTCTCATCTTCTCTTATCTCTTCTTCTTTACTTAATATTGTAATAAAACAATAGAAAACCTTTTTGTGACTGGCCTGCTATATGCCCCTGGCCTGCACGTGGATGGATTTTTTCTATTCTTTAATTCAGTAAATCATCAGTAATTCTTTTTTACTGTCCCATTCTATATGATAATACACCACTCGGTTCATAACATGGCTACAACACTATTAAGTGGACATCAGTGTGTGGCTGTGAACTTTGATAACACTATTAAGGTGGACTTGTGTGTGCAGCTGTGAACTTTGATAACACTATTAAGGTGGACTTGTGAGTGCAGCTGTGAACTATGATAACACTGTAAAGTGGACATCAGTGTGTGGCTGTGAACTTTGATAACACTGTTAAGTGGACATCAGTGTGTGGCTGTGAACTTTGATAACACTGTTAAGTGGACATCAGTGTGTGGCTGTGAACTTTGATAACACTGTTAAGTGGACATCAGTGTGTGGCTGTGAACTTTGATAACACTGTTAAGTGGACTTGTGTGTGTGGCTGTGAACTTTGATAACACTGTTAAGTGGACATCAGTGTGTGGCTGTGAACTTTGGTAACATTGTTAAGTAGACCTCAATGTGTGACTGTGAACTTTGATAACATTGTTAAGTAGACCTCAATGTGTGGCTGTGAACTTTGATAACACTGTTAAGTGGACTTGTGTGTGTGGCTGTGAACTTTGATAACACTGTTAAGTGGACTTGTGTGTGTGGCTGTGAACTTTGATAACATTGTTAAGGTGGACTTATGTGTGTGGCTGTGAACTTTGATAACACTGTTAAGTGGACATCAGTGTGTGACTGTGAACTTTGATAACACTGTTAAGTAGACTTGTGTGTGTGGCTGTGAACTTTGATAACACTGTTAAGTGGACCTCAATGTGTGGCTGTGAACTTTGATAACACTGTTAAGTGGACTTGTGTGTGTGGCTGTGAACTTTGATAACACTGTTAAGTGGACCTCACTGTGTGACTGTGAACTTTGATAACACTATTAAGGTGGACTTGTGTGTGTGGCTGTGAACTTTGATAACACTGTTAAGTGGACTTGTGTGTGTGGCTGTGAACTTTGATAACATTGTTAAGTGGACCTCAATGTGTGACTGTGAACTTTGATAACATTGTTAAGTGGACCTCAATGTGTGACTGTGAACTTTGATAACACTGTTAAGTGGACTTGTGTGTGTGGCTGTGAACTTTGATAACACTGTTAAGTGGACCTCACTGTGTGACTGTGAACTTTGATAACACTATTAAGGTGGACTTGTGTGTGTGGCTGTGAACTTTGATAACACTGTTAAGTGGACTTGTGTGTGTGGCTGTGAACTTTGATAACACTGTTAAGTGGACCTCAATGTGTGACTGTGAACTTTGATAACACTATTAAGGTGGACTTGTGTGTGTGGCTGTGAACTTTGATAACACTGTTAAGTGGACTTGTGTGTGTGGCTGTGAACTTTGATAACATTGTTAAGTGGACCTCAATGTGTGACTGTGAACTTTGATAACACTGTTAAGTGGACCTCAATGTGTGACTGTGAACTTTGATGACACTGTTAAGTGGACATCAGTGTGTGACTGTGAACTTTGATGACACTGTTAAGTAGACCTCAATGTGTGACTGTGAACTTTGATAACACTGTTAAGTGGACTTGTGTGTGTGACTGTGAACTTTGATAACACTGTTAAGTGGACATCAGTGTGTGGCTGTGAACTTTGATAACACTGTTAAGTGGACTTGTGTGTGTGGCTGTGAACTTTGATAACACTGTTAAGTGGACTTGTGTGTGTGGCTGTGAACTTTGATAACATTGTTAAGTGGACCTCAATGTGTGACTGTGAACTTTGATAACATTGTTAAGTGGACCTCAATGTGTGACTGTGAACTTTGATAACACTGTTAAGTGGACCTCAATGTGTGACTGTGAACTTTGATGACACTGTTAAGTGGACATCAGTGTGTGACTGTGAACTTTGATGACACTGTTAAGTAGACCTCAATGTGTGACTGTGAACTTTGATAACACTGTTAAGTGGACTTGTGTGTGTGACTGTGAACTTTGATAACACTGTTAAGTGGACATCAGTGTGTGGCTGTGAACTTTGATAACACTGTTAAGTGGACTTGTGTGTGTAGCTGTGAACTTTGATAACACTGTTAAGTGGACCTCAATGTGTGACTGTGAACTTTGATAACACTGTTAAGTGGACTTGTGTGTGTGACTGTGAACTTTGATAACACTGTTAAGTGGACATCAGTGTGTGGACTGTGAACTTTGATAACACTGTTAAGTGGACATCTGTGTGTGGCTGTGAACTTTGATAACACTGTTAAGTGGACTTGTGTGTGTGGCTGTGAACTTTGATAACACTGTTAAGTGGACTTGTGTGTGTAGCTGTGAACTTTGATAATACTGTTAAGTGGACATCAGTGTGTGGCTGTGAACTTTGATGACACTGTTAAGTAGACTTGTGTGTGTGGCTGTGAACTTTGATAACACTGTTAAGTGGACTTGTGTGTGTGGCTGTGAACTTTGATAACACTGTTAAGGTGGACTTGTGTGTGTGACTGTCAACTTTGATGACACTGTTAAGTAGACCTCAATGTGTGACTGTGAAATTTGATGACACTGTTAAGTAGACCTCAGTGTGTGGCTGTGAACTTTGATAACACTGTTAAGGTGGACTTGTGTGTGTAGCTGTGAACTTTGATAACATTGTTAAGTAGACCTCAGTGTGTGGCTGTGAACTTTGATAACACTATTAAGTGGACTTGTGTGTGTAGCTGTGAACTTTGATAACACTGTTAAGTGGACTTGTGTGTGTGACTGTGAACTTTGATAACACTGTTAAGTGGACTTGTGTGTGTGACTGTGAACTTTGATAACATTGTTAAGTAGACCTCAGTGTGTGACTGTGAACTTTGATAACACTGTTAAGTGGACATCAGTGTGTGGCTGTGAACTTTGATGACACTATCAAGTAGACCTCAGTGTGTGATGTGAACTTTGATGACACTATCAAGTAGACCTCAGTGTGTGATGTGAACTTTGATAACACTGTTAAGTAGACATCAAAGTGTGATTGTGAACTTTGATAATACTATCAAGTAGACCTCTGTGTGTGACTGTGAACTTTGATAACACTGTTAAGTAGACATCAGAGTGTGATGGTGAACTTTGATAATACTATCAAGTAGACCTCTGTGTGTGACTGTGAACTTTGATAACACTGTTAAGTAGACATCAGAGTGTGATGGTGAACTTTGATAACACTGTTAAGTAGACCTCAGTGTGTGACTGTGATCTTTGATAACACTATCAAGTAGATGTCAGTGTGTGACTGTGAATTTGATAACACTGTTAAGTAGACATCAGTGTGTGACGGTGAACTTTGATAACACTATCAAGTAGACGTCAGTGTGTGACTGTGAATTTGATAACACTGTTAAGTAGACGTCAGTGTGTGACTGTGAATTTGATAACACTGTTAAGTAGACATCAGTGTGTGACTGTGAATTTGATAACACTGTTAAATGAATTTGAGTGTGTGACTGTGAACTTTGATAACACTTTTAACTGGACTTGAGTGTGTGACTGTAAACTTTGATAACACTGTAAAGTGGACTTGTGTGTGTGGCTGTGAACTTTGATAACACTGTTAAGTGGATCTCAGTGTGTGGCTGTGAACTTTGATAACACTGTTAAGTGGATCTCAGTGTGTGGCTGTGAACTTTGATAACACTGTTAAGTGGATCTCAGTGTGTGGCTGTGAACTTTGATAACACTGTTAAGTGGATCTCAGTGTGTGGCTGTGAACTTTGATAACACTGTTAAGTGGATCTCAGTGTGTGGCTGTGAACTTTGATAACACTGTTAAGTGGATCTCAGTGTGTGGCTGTGAACTTTGATAACACTGTTAAGTGGATCTCAGTGTGTGGCTGTGAACTTTGATAACACTGTTAAGTGGATCTCAGTGTGTGGCTGTGAACTTTGATAACACTGTTAAGTGGATCTCAGTGTGTGGCTGTGAACTTTGATAACACTGTTAAGTGGATCTCAGTGTGTGGCTGTGAACTTTGATAACACTGTTAAGTGGATCTCAGTGTGTGATTGTTAAATTTGAAAACACTGGGATGGTGTTGACTGTGCTGAACTGAACTCTACTTTAATTTTTTTCGGTGGTTGTGAGTGTGGGTGGTGTGAGTGAAGAACATATTTTTTATTTATTTTTTTATTTATTTATTTTATTTTATTTTTTTGTATGTATTGTGTGTGGTTTGATTTTGTGGTGTATTCATATAATTATAATTATTTCCTCGTTACCATTCCTATATTTGAGAGAATCAGTGTGTTTAGCATGCAGAAAATAATGCTTGTCGTTGGGTGTCAAGGGTTTGCCATATTGTGACAACTGCTTTTTCAATATTTTTTCAGGAAAAAACAATAACGTTGAGTTGGATTTTGCTTTTGCCGAGGCATAAACACAGTCAAAGGCTGTGTCATATTTTACAGAAAAGTAATTTCACCGTTTCTTACCGTGTTACTCCCGAACCCCCACCCCCATACCTCCCTCCTAAAAAAAAACAACACAACAAAAATCGCTGCTGAAGAAATGTTCAGATCTACAGCCAAACACGAGATTGTGTGTGTGTGTGTGTGTGTGTGTGTGTGTTGATATCTGTGTATAGTGTGTATGTAAGTGCGTATATGTGTGTCTTTGTATGCGCGCGCGTTGTGTGTGTACGTATTTATGTGTATTATGTACGTGAGTTTGTGTGTGTGTGCGCGTGACCGCGACTTTCTTTGCCCTTTCCCGCTCTTTCTGTTCTGCCCACCACTGTTAACTGAATGCATAGCCTGCCAATAGGAATGACCAAAAGTATCATTAAACCATGGCGTGGTGATTGCAAGCCGTAGCTAATACCGACATTCACAACCCTCCCACACCTTTCGCCATTTCCGTATTTACTGTCTAAAGGTCTCCACTGTCAACGCAATGCATACTAAATGTAAACGGTCCAATCTACCATCGCCTGAGGTCTCCCTCGGTCAAGGCTGAGGATGGATGATGCATCCTGCCCGTCGTTATGGCTATCGGCTTGGCTAGAGCAGCGAGCTTGTGACTGCAGACTGCACCAATGGTTAGAACACTGCAAGCAACAGCCCCAAAGGAACATGCTTGCTGGCTATAGTTCCCTAAACATGTGAGCCGGCGTTGATGAGTTCGGCTTTTTCCCAGCGAGGGATCGACGATGAATGTCGCGTCACATCACACGACCAGAAATCAAAGGCTGAGGAAAATGACCTTGATAATGACCTTGATAATGTCCACTTGGTCCGATAAAAACGTGGGCGTGAGTATAGTGTGTTGTGTTGTGTTGTTCTGTATTGTATTGCACTGTATTGTTTGTCGCCAAAAAATTTTTTGGTGTCATATACTGTACCATGTCAAACTGATGCAAACTAGGCCTATGGTTTGCTCTGTTTGGCCAAATTTCGCGCGGCTAACAGTGAAAAGACGCCCCTCTTAGTCTGGCCCGCTCTTAGCCAATCAAACGCCTCTAACAGCTATAAGCGCTGAATCATTCCTTTGGCCAAGGCTCTCCACGCCATCTTGTCAGGTTTTCGCTCTGTCTCGTCTAACGCTTTTTTTGGCTATTAAGCGTTTTCATTTGGCCTTATTTTGTTATATGCGGCTTGCATGTGTATTGTGCTTACATTCTGTGTACTCGTTTCGACTCGGTCCCCTCGATTTCTTCGTATTTTTCTACCTCTGAGTCGATCCTGTCTTTCCTTTCTCTGTTGGGAATCGTATTGTTCGCTGGGTGCTTACGCGCGGTACCATGCCTCGTTTGCCATCCTACGAAGGCAGAGATCATGATGCTGGCAGAGATACTCGCCAAGAGACTCTCCCAGGCCCGGAGCTCATGATTTCTCCCGAAAGGATCGCGTCGTCACAGTCCTCCGACACCTTCTCTTCTTTTTGTCCCGTCTGAACGTGTGAATATATGACGATCAGATTGGATGTCTCCACATGACTGTGCCAAAGTGTGAATATATGACGATCAGATTGGATGTCTCCACATGACTGTACCAAAGTGTGAATATATGACGATCAGATTGGATATCTTCACATGACTGTGCCAAAGTGTGAATATATGACGATCAGATTGGATATCTCCACATGACTGTGCCAAAGTGTGAATATATGATGATCAGATTGGATATCTCCACATGACTGTGCCAAAGTGTGAATATATGATGATCAG
This sequence comes from Babylonia areolata, assembly GCF_041734735.1. NCBI lineage: Eukaryota > Metazoa > Mollusca > Gastropoda > Neogastropoda > Buccinidae > Babylonia > Babylonia areolata. Next base: position 126,583 of record NC_134886.1, on the reverse strand, counting down.
ATTGGATGTCTCCACATGACTGTGCCAAAGTGAATATATGACGATCAGATTGGATATCTCCACATGACTGTGCCAAAGTGAATATATGACGATCAGATTGGATGTCTCCACATGACTGTGCCAAAGTGAATATATGACGATCAGATTGGATGTCTTCACATGACTGTGCCAAAGTGAATATATGACGATCAGATTGGATATCTTCACATGACTGTGCCAAAGTGTGAATATATGACGATCAGATTGGATGTCTCCACATGACTGTGCCAAAGTGTGAATATATGACGATCAGATTGGATATCTTCACATGACTGTGCCAAAGTGTGAATATATGACGATCAGATTGGATATTTTCACATGACTGTGCCAAAGTGTGAATATATGGGTTTTATTATGTTTTTTTTTCTTTTTTTTTATCCTCTTCCGATTTTAAAACGTGTAGTTTAATGTGTTTTACAGAAACGTGGCGAAACAGTTTTATTGCTGATGAACAAGTGTCTTTAGATGGTTTTACTTTATTCAGGGGGGACAGGACTGAGGATGCGGGGAAGAGGGGGGGGGGGGGGAGTTGGGGGGTATTTTTATCAACAAACAATGGTGTCACCCAAACAATATCACTGTCACACACAAACAGTGGTGTCACCCAAACAATATCACTGTCACACACAAACAATGGTGTCACCCAAACAATATCACTGTCACACACAAACAATGCTGTCACCCAAACAATATCACTGTCACACACAAACAGTGGTGTCACCCAAACAATATCACTGTCACCCAAACAATATCACTGTCACACACAAACAATGGTGTCACCCAAACAATATCACTGTCACACACAAACAATGCTGTCACCCAAACAATATCACTGTCACACACAAACAATGCTGTCACCCAAACAGTATCACTGTCACACACAAACAATGATGTCACCCAAACAATATCACTGTCACACACAAACAGTGGTGTCACCCAAACAATATCACTGTCACACACAAACAGTGGTGTCACCCAAACAATATCACTGTCACACACAAGCAATGCTGTCACCCAAACAATATCACTGTCACACACAAGCAATGCTCACCTGTGGTAGAGTTCAGGACCCTTGGAATCAGGCCATACTACTTGCCACGGGAATTTTTTCACGCGCATCTGACAGTTGTGTACATTCACCTCAAAGCCAGTGCGAGTGAAGCAGAGAACGCAATCGCCAGCCACATACACGATCTTGAGGCAAAGGCACCTGACTCTTTGAAACTTTTGTCCTTGGATTTTAATCACTGCTCTCTTTAAAAGACGCTTCCAAATTTTTATGAGCATTGTTACTGTCCCAACCCGCGAGAACAGGACAATTGATTTGTTTTATTCTAACGTACCGGATTCCTATTCTTCTGTGCAGCTGCCACCCCTTGGACGTTCTGACCACAGCCTAACCTATCTGTTGCCACTTACAGACCTTTAGTTAACGTCAGCCGTCTGTGAAAGTGTCAGTGCGTGACTGGTCAGCTGACTCCATTGACACCTTAAGAGGCTGTTTTGAGTGCACAGACTGGAATGTGTTTGTTGAGGCCACGGACAGTGTGTGTGAATTAGCAGATACAGTTACAGAATACATTAAGTTTTGTGAAGATTGTGTTGTTCCAGCTAGAGATGTTAAAATGTTTGCCAATAACAAACCCTGGATTTTGAAACAGATCAAAGGTACTCTTAATGCTAAGAAAAGTGTTTTTAAGGGAGGGATAAAAGAAGAGAATAGGGAAGCACAAAGACAGGTTAAGAAAGACTTGCAAGAGGGCAGAGAAAACTATAAGCGGAAGATAGAAAACAAATTACTCAGCAGCAGCATGAAAGGGTGTAGGAAGGGATGAAACTAATGAGTCGATACAAAGGTACAAGGGAGGGGGGGGGGGGGAAGAAACGGTTTTATCATCATCGGAAGAAGCAAACAAACTGAATAACTTTATGTTCGCTTTGATTGTCACGATTTTAGCACAGAAAGACAAGATTTAAGTGATATTTTAAATGTTAAGAAGGACGAATGCATTGTTGTCTCTGAAGAAGAAGTGTTTTCACAATTAAAAAGAGTGAAACCAAACAAAGCACCTGGTCCTGATATGATCCGAACAAATACACTGAAATACAATGCAGCTCAACTCTACCAGATTTTAACTATCACTTTTAATCAGTCTCTTAGTCAAAATGGCAATATACCATCTATCTGGAAAACTTCCTGCAAGAAAACACATGCTTTATGTATGAATGATCTCCGTCCAGTAGCATTGACATCTGCTGTGATGAAAGTCTTTGAGAGAGTGATACTTGTCTACTTGCAGGAGTCTGTCAAACCATTTTAGATCCCTTGCAATTTGCATACAGGAGGAACAGATGTACGGATGATGCAATACTTTTTGTCTTGAACAAAATCTATGAACACTTAGACAAATCAAATACCTGTGTCCGCTTGATGTTCTTTGATTTTTCTAGTGCTTTTGATACTATTCAACCTCACCTCTTAGCACATGGGACTTGCTTTTCCGACGATTTTTGGGTTTTAGACTATCATACCAAAAGGCCTCAGTTTGTAAAATGAAATGATTTTATGTCTACTGTTTCTTTCACAAACACAGATGCACCACAAGGCACAGTGCTCTCATCTTTTCTTTTTACCTTGTATACGGCTGAATGCAGATGTCTGACCAATTCGTGTCCACTCGTTAAGTTTGCAGATGATTCCGCACTGACAGGACTTATTACTGATGACGATGACGCTGACTACCGAAGAGAAATTGACAGGTTTGTGAACTGGTGTGAAGAAAATTACCTTGAACTGAATGCTGGCAAAACGAAAGAGCTTGTAAACGACTTCAGAAAAAAGAAATCAAGTTTAAGTAAAATCATCACAAAAAATGAAGTGGTCGAACAACTCATACGAATATCTTGGTGTGATAATCGACAGTAAGCTGTCTTGGAATGAAAACTCAACTGCACTCATTAAAAAGAGCAGCAGTCGCATGTACTGTCTTAGAAAAATGAAATCTTTTAATGTATGCAAGCAGATGCTCCCAATGTTTTACACATCTGTTGTCTGCAGCGTTTTAACATATGGAGCCGTGTGCTGGGGGGCGTGGGAAACTTGACCAAACATGACAAAGACTGGTTGGAAAAAGTCATTAGGAAAGCGGGTGGGGTGGTGGGTATAAGACAAAGACACCTTTAGCGACATGTACAATAGAAAACTGACTGACAGACTAATAACAAGTTTGACAGACGAAAGACACCCACTACATGATGACATTAATAGCAGAAGGTCAGACATAAGTGGTAGGTTCAGAGCTCCACGCGCAAGAACATCTCGCTACATTAATTCATTCATTCGTACAGCCATTCGCGCCCACAATCAAAACATCCAATACACTAACTCATGAGTGAACCCTCCCACCCCTCAAGCCTTCTCGCCACAGCAACACCTGAACTTCACCAGCAGACGAGTGCATGGGAGCAGACATGCGTGCATGTGGGACTGAGCGGGTGAGCACGGGCAAGCGTTTATGTGTGTGTGTGATCGGAAGTGATTTTTAAATATTTTCTTATTTTACTTGGATTTCATGTATGTTAATGTTAATGTACTAATTTCATTGGCGTGACATATGTTATGTGCGTGCATATGTGCCTACATCCATGTGTATGTGAGAGAGAGAGAGAGAGAGAGAGAGAGAGAGAGAGTGCATTTTACTTACATATACGATATATTCCCTGGATGTTTTTATAAATGTATTGTTGTACAATACCTTATTGTATAAACGTGTGTGCATGTGTGTGTGTGTGGGAGCGGGGGGGGGGGGGGGGGTGCGTGTGCGTGTGTGCGCGCATGCCACTTTTAGTAATATATACCTTTTTTTGGTTGGATGTTTTCATTTGTAAATATTGTTGTGCAATAACCTATTGTCTTAACATGAGTATGTGTGTGTGGGGAGGAGGGGGGGAGGGTTAGTCTATCGTCAGCTATTGGGAATTCTTATTTGACTAGTTTTAATCTCTTCTTTTGTTGCGCATGATGATTTTATGCTAGTGTTTACAACGAGCCTGTGATTGCACAACTTAATTTCCATGTGGATTAATAAAGTGTTTTTGATTTTAATTTGATTCTGATTGAATATATGACGATCAGATTGGATATTTCCACGTGACTGCCAACCCTAGGGTCAACGCTACTTCTGTGAAGCAGACTTCTCTCCACTGCACAGTCCCCGTCTTTACTTTTGAGGCCTTAGTTTGCTCAGCTCTCTGTAGGAGCCGGCCACGGACCACACTACAGAACAAACAAACAAACCAGTAGTTCGGCCACGGACCACACTACAGAACAAACAAACAAACCAGTAGTTCGGCCACGGACCACACTACAGAACAAACAAACAAACCAGTAGTTCGGCCACGGACCACACTACAGAACAAACAAACAAACCAGTAGTTCGGCCACGGACCACACTACAGAACAAACAAACAAACCAGTAGTTCGGCCACGGACCACACTACAGAACAAACCATACCAACAAATAGTTCGGCAACGACACATTATAGAACAAACCATACCAACAAATAATTTGGTCACGGTACATTATAGAACAAACTAAACCAACAAATAGTTCGGCTATGGACCACAATATAGAACAAATCAAACCAACAGTTCGGCCATGGTACATTATAGAACAAACCAAACCAACAAGTAATTCGGTCACGGTACATTATAGAACAAACTAAACCAACAAATAGTTCGGCTATGGACCACAATATAGAACAAATCAAACCAACAAACAGTTCGGCCATGGTACATTATAGAACAAACCAAACCAACAAATAATTCGGTCACGGTACATTATAGAACAAACCAAACCAACCAATAGTTCGGCCACGGAACATTAAAGAACAAACCAAACCAACTAATAGTTCGGCGACGGTACATAATAGAACAAACCAAACCAACCAATAGTTCGGTCACGGTACGTTATAGAACAAATAAACCAACAGATAGTTCGGTCACGGTACATAATAGAACAAACCAAACCAACCAATAGTTCGGCCACGGTACATTATAGAACAAACCAACCAACCAATAGTTCGGTCACGGTACGTTATAGAACAAACCAACAGATAGTTCGGTCACGGTACATTATAGAACAAACAAACCAACTAATAGTTCGGTCACGGTACATAATAGAACAAACCAAACCAACCAGTAGTTCGGCCACGGTACATTATAGAACAAACCAAACCAACCAATAGTTCGGTCATGGTACATTATAGAATAAACAAACCAACAGATAGTTTGGTCACGGTACATTACAGAACAAACCAACCAACCAATAGTTCGGCCACGGTACATTATAGAACAAACAAACCAAGAAATAGTTCGGCCACGGTACACTACAGAACAAACAAACCAACAAATAGTTTGGCCACGGTACATTATAGAACAAACAAGCCAACAAACAGTTCGGCAACTGTACAATATAGAACAAATCAACCAATAAATAGTTCGACCATAGACCTCACTACACGATAACAAAACAACAAATAGTTTGGTCATGGTACACTATAGAACAAACAAACCAGCAAATAGTTCGACGACAGTACACAATAGAAGAAACCATACCAACAAATAGTTCGGCCACGGTACATTATAGAACAAACAAACCAGTAAATAGTTCGGCCACGGTACATTATAGAACAAACAAACCAGTAAATAGTTCGGCCACGGTACATTATAGAACAAACAAACCAGTAAATAGTTCGGCCACGGAATATTATTGAAGAAACAAACCAGTAATGATTCGGCCACGGTACATTATAGAACAAACAAACCAGTAAATAGTTCGGCCACGGTACATTATAGAACAAACAAACCAGTAAATAGTTCGGCCACGGTACATTATAGAACAAACAAACCAGTAAATAGTTCGGCCACGGAATATTATTGAAGAAACAAACCAGTAATGATTCGGCCACGGTACATTATAGAACAAACAAACCAGTAAATAGTTCGGCCACGGTACATTATAGAACAAACAAACCAGTAAATAGTTCGGCCACGGTACACTATTGAAGAAACAAACCAGTAAATAGTTCGGCCACGGTACACTATTGAAGAAACAAACCAGTACATACCGTTCGGCCACGGTACGCTATTGAAGAAACAAACCAGTACATACCGTTCGGCCACGGTACGCTATTGAAGAAACAAACCAGTAGCACCTGTGATGAGGCTTGAACCAGTGTGCTGCCAGTTACCACCCTGCCCCAGTTGCTGCTGACTGAAATATACATGTCTTGTCTTGTCTTGTCTTGTCTTGTCGCAGTGGCTGCTGACTGAAATATACACGTCTTGTCTTGTCTTGTCTTGTCACGTCTTGTCATGTGTTGTCTTGTATTGTCGCAGTGGCTGCTGACTGAAATATACACGTCTTGTCTTGTGTTGTGTTGTGTTGTGTTGTCGCAGTGGCTGCTGACTGAAATATACACGTCTTGTGTTGTGTTGTGTTGTGTTGTGTTGTGTTGTCGCAGTGGCTGCTGACTGAAATATACACGTCTTGTGTTGTGTTGTGTTGTGTTGTGTTGTCACTGACTACTGACTCACCCTTTCAGTAACCAGGCGTTCCGCTCGCTTCTCCGCCATGTCTGTGTCAACACAAACATACACCAACACTTAGTTCTATTCTCCGCCATTTGTGTGTCAACACAAACATACACCAACACTTAGTTCTATTCTCCGCCATGTCTGTGTCAACACAAACATACACCAACACTTTGTTCTATTCTCCGCCATGTCTGTGTCAACACAAACATACACCAACACTTTGTTCTATTCTTCGCCATGTCTGTGTCAACACAAACATACACCAACACTTAGTTCCTTTCTTCTCTAAAACCTAAATACACATTACAGTAGCGGTTTTGATGATGATGATGACAATGATGATAGTGGTGGTGGTGGTGGTGGTGCTGATGATGATTATGATGATGATAGTGGTGGTGGAGGTGGTGGTAGTGGTGACAGTGGAAGTGGTGCTGAAGGTGGTGGTAGTTGTGATGGTGGTAGTGGTGGCAGTGGAGGTGGTGGTAGTGGTGGTGGTGGTAGTGGTGGCAGTGGAGCTGGTGGTAGTGATGGTGGTGGTAGTGGTGGCAGTGGTGGTGGTGGTAGTGGTGGTGGCGGTAGTTGGTATGAAAACATGAAGTGCTGGAGAGCGGAGAAGGAGGAAGTATTCTGTATGGACTGTGGCTTGAGGAGTAGAATAAAAATTGGGAGAAAGAGAAGAAGATGAAGACGAGGGGAGATGATGATGATGGTGGTGATGGAAATGATGATGATGATGATGATGATGCTGATGATGATGATGGTGATGATGATGATGATGATGATGATGAAGAAAATCAAAACGAGAATAATACAATCTGAAAAGATACATACAGAGACAGGACGTCAACCCAAGAGATGGGCCAACATGTTTCAAGAAATATTGAAGCGGCTGAACGAGCCAGTTGCCTCAGCCAGAATGAACTTCAAACCAAAGAAATCACGGAGCGTCTCACTGCCTAAAGGAAAGGTAGCTGAAACGGTCACATTCACTGTAGCCAACCAAGCCATTCCAACGGTGTCAGATGAACCAGTTAAGAGCCTTGGATGATGGTATGATGAGTCCCTGAAAGAAACAAAAAGAGGAAAGAAAACCAGACAGCAGAAGAAGGCCTGCATATCACAGACCAGTGTGGCCTTCCTGGCAAATTCAAAGTGTGGTGCCTACAGTCCATGCTGATACCAAAGCTCCTGTGGCCTCTCCTGATATGATATCAGTCGAGTCTCACAGTCGAGTCGATTGAGGCAAAGATCAACAAGTACACACAAAATGGCCTGGTGTCCCACCTGGTCTCACTGGCGTGGCACTCTACTGTCGCCAAGCAAAGCTGAGGCTACCTCTGAAGTCCCTTGTCGAAGAATATAAGGTAGGAAAGGCAAGACTTCTCAGCTTGCTCGAAGACTCAGGTGACAGTATTGTGAGATCCAACCAACCCAAGCTGAAGTCTGGCAGAAAATGGAAAGTCAGGGAGGCAGTCAGTGGAACGAAAAAAAGTCTTAAGACGAAGGAAACAATAGGACACACCCAAACCAACAGACAAGGCATGGGATTGACAAAGATGGAGTGGTGGTCCAAGGCAAGGGGGAAAGCAAAAAGAGACATGATCATAAATGAGATTGAGAAGGAAGAGGATGATAAAAGAGTCCAGAAGGCAGTTCAGCAAGGCCAGCAGGGGCAGTGGACAATATGGGAAAATGCACTCCAAAGGAGCCTCAGCTGGAGCGACATGTGGAACATGGCCCCTCTGAGGATCAGCTTCATCCTAAGATCTGTGTACGACCTCCTTCCCTCGAATACAAACTTGGTGAAAAGGGGGAAAGCAGGTGAACCTGCGTGCCCACTCTGCCATGGCAAACAAACAGTGGAACATGTCCTCAGCTCAAGCAAAGCGGCGTTGAGCCAAGGACGGTACACATGGAGGCACAACCAAGTGCTGCCGAAGATCGGGAATGCACAGTTGACCTACCAGACGGGAAGAAACACCCGGAAATCATCAGCAAGAGCAGCATGAGACCTGACATAGTACTCCACTCCAAGGCAACGAAACAAGCGATTCTGATTGAGCTGACTGTGCCATACGAAAGCCAAATGGAGGAAGCCTGCATCTACAAGACTGAGAAGTATGCTAGTCTAGCCAGCAGCCTGAGAGAATTTGGTTTCCAAGCCAAAGTCCTCGCCGTAGAGACTGGTGCAAGAGGGTTTATGGGCGCATCTGCCTGCAGCCTCATGAAAAAGATATCGATTTCTGGCAGAGAGAGGACATGGGCTCTCAAGGCAATGGCAGAAGCAGCAGAAAAGAGTTCAAGATGGATCTAGTCGAGGAGGAATGGAAGTAAACTTCATAAGGATTAAATTTCCGTACTCGAACTAGGCGTACGATGGCTCAGTGGTTAAAACGTCTGCCAGAAAAGGTGACTCAGTCCTGAGGTGGCGACCACCCTGGAGGCACGGGTTCGAACATGCTGAGGACCAGGAAAAAAGAAAAGGCGGCAATACAAGGGAATCCAGGAGCCATGACCTGGGTGCGGCCTGTCCCCCTTAGAGTGAAAGGAGTTCAGGGCCGAAAACACTTGACTGAGAGAGGCTTCTTCTCTGAAGACCTTGTACTGTCCAGCTCTCCCTACAGTTTCTTATCAAAAGATCACCCACACAGAGACAGGACGTCAACCAAGAGATGGGCCCATATGTTTCAAGATCACCCACACAGACAGGACGTCAACCAAGAGATGGGCCCATATGTTTCAAGATCACCCACACAGAGACAGGACGTCAACCCAAGAGATGGGCCCATATGTTTCAAGATCACCCACACAGTGACTAGACGTCAACCCAAGAGATGCGCCAGTCAAGAAAGTGAGCAGACACACCGTGGAAATTCTAACAGATGTCTGGCTGCACTGAGAAACAAAATTGTGAAATTTAGAAGGGACAAGCGATACTGATAAATGTTTCATGACCATCTTGATTTTTTTTGCTTCCTTTTGTTGGGAATGTCCAGAGGGCAAAACTGATGTGGAAGTGAAGCTACTCACAGAAGAAAACAGTAAGGAAGAGGACATCATCATACACACAGATGGCTCAGTCACCAAAGACCAATCCGGTTGGGGATTCACTGCGAAACAAAATGGAAAAACAATTAGGGAAGAGAATGCTGCCCACAAAGTCACAACCTCCAGCCTAACCATGGAAGTTGAAGCTGTGACACATGCCATCCAGTGGCTATCGTCCATCCATACGCCCGGAAACCAACATGCCATGATTCTAACCGACTCAATGAACCTCATACAGAAAATTGAAAACGGAATGGGAAGCCCAGAGTGGCATAAGGCAATGCGCAACTTTCAGATTAAAAAACTCACATGGTCATACTGCCCGGGACATGCAGGTGTTAGGGAAATGAGCGAGCTGACAGACTTGCTGGTAACGCAACACCAACGAACGGCCTACATCTAGGAAAATCTGAAATCCTCAGAAAAGTCAAAGAATAACAAAAAGAACAGGTACAAGGCCATCACACCATCCATCGCCTCAAAGAAATAAAAGCAAAGAGAGTGAGTGGCCGTAAGTCTAACATGAAAGGTAGAGCACGATGCTTTGCAAATCAAACAAATATCGGCATCATTTCCAAACCAACATTGCGCAAATTTCTTCAAAACGAAACACAGTCTCTGTGGGCTTTTCCAAATACAATAGACTGAGCAACACACTAGACGCCACGCTCTTGGCATCAGAGATCTTTTCCCATCCCTCTTGCAGCCAATCAGTGGCAGCCTCTGTGCGTGTGTGTATGTGTGTGTTTGTGTGTATATATGGGTCTGTGTGTTTGAGTGCGTTTGTGCATGCGCGAGGGTGTAAGTGTACACAAGTGTCAGGAGAGTTCTGTGCACGTGTGTATGTGTGTGTGTGTGTGTGTGTGTGTGTGAGGGGGAGGTGGGAGTGCGGAGGGGAGGGGGTGTAGAGGATGAGGTATGTGAGTGTATGCATGCCTACATTGTGGGAGCAACAGGATATTGGAATGTGCGGGTGTGTGTATATATATATATATATCTTTGTATATATATGTGTGTGGGGGTGGGGGATATGGGCGTATGTGTGTGTGCTTGTACAAGTAAGTGTTCATCTGTGTGTGTGTGTGTGTGTGTGTGTGTGTGTGGTGGAAGGTGCGATACGTAGCCTAGAAACGAGTGTGTGGAGGAGGGGGTAGAGGAGGTGTATGGTAATGTGTGTGTGGTGTTGTGGTGTGTGTGTGTGTGTGTGTTAGGGCTCATGTACGTTTATGTGTATTTGACTGTGCTTTCATATCTGTGAAACTGCATGTTTGGTGCATATCTGTTATGCATGTGTGGGTGTATGTGTGAATGTGTGTCTTCATGTTTTACATTTATTTGCTTATTTATCATCATTGTTGTCTTATTTATTTATTAATTATTATTATTATTATTATTATTATTATTATTATTACTACTACCTTTTTTATATTGTAATTATTTATTTATTTATTTGCTTATTTATGTACGCTTATCTATTATTTATTCACCTTTTTTTTCTAAAGGCCTGACTAAGCGCGTTGGGTTACGCTGCTGGTCAGGCATCTGCTTGGCAGATGTGGTGTAGCGTATATGGATTTGTCCGAACGCAGTGACGCCTCCTTGAGCTACTGAAACTGAAACTGAAACTGCTTCCTTTTGATCTTGGGAGAGGGTCTTTTGTTGTTTTCTTTTGGTTTGGTGATGGAGTGGGCTATCCCTCAGTGCGCCAAGGCACTTGTGCTTGTGATGCTGTGCCCGCCATCCCACCACGCTAAACTTTGAACACAGTGAACACTGACCACGCCAAGCTCTAAACACAGTGAATATTGATCACGCTAAACTTTGAACACAGTGAACACTGACCACGCCAAGCTCTAAACACAGTGAATATTGACCACGCTAAACTTTGAACACAGTGAACACTGACCACGCCAAGCTCTAAACACAGTGAATATTGACCACGCTAAACTTTGAACACAGTGAACACTGACCACGCCAAGCTCTAAACACAGTGAATATTGACCACGCCAAGCTCTAAACACAGTGAACAATGACCACGCCAAGCTCTAAACACAGTGAATATTGACCACGCCAAACTCTAAACACAGTGAACACTGACCACGCCAAGCTCTAAACACAGTGAATATTGACCACGCTAAACTTTGAACACAGTGAACAATGACCACGCCAAGCTCTAAACACAGTGAATATTGACCACGCTAAACTTTGAACACAGTGAACACTGACCACGCCAAGCTCTAAACACAGTGAATATTGACCACGCTAAACTTTGAACACAGTGAACAATGACCACGCCAAGCTCTAAACACAGTGAACACTGACCACGCCAAGCTCTAAACACAGTGAATATTGACCACGCTAAACTTTGAACACAGTGAACACTGACCACGCCAAGCTCTAAACACAGTGAATATTGACCACGCTAAACTTTGAACACAGTGAACACTGACCACGCCAAGCTCTGAACACAGTGAACACTGACCACGCTAAGCTCTGAACACAGTGAACACTGACCATGCCAAGCTCTGAACACAGTGAACACTGACCACATCAAGCTCTGAACACAGTGAACACTGACCACGCTAAGCTCTGAAGACAGTGAACACTGACCACGCTAAGCTCTGAACACAGTGAAAACTGAACACAGTGAACACTGACCACGCTAAGCTCTGAACACAGTGAAAACTGAACACAGTGAACACTGACCACGCCAAGCTCTGAACACAGTGAACAGTGACCACGCCAAGCTCTGAACACAGTGAACAGTGACCACGCCAAGCTCTGAACACAGTGAACAGTGACCACGCCAAGCTCTGAATACAGTGAACGCCGAACACAGTGAACAGTGACCACGCCAAGCTCTGAATACAGTGAAAACTGAACACAGTGAACACTGACCACGCCAAGCTCTGAACACAGTGAACGCCGAACACAGTGAACAGTGACCACACCAAGCTCTGAACACAGTGAACAGTGACCACGCCAAGCTCTGAACACAGTGAACAGTGACCACGCCAAGCTCTGAACACAGTGAACAGTGACCACGCCAAGCTCTGAATACAGTGAAAACTGAACACAGTGAACAGTGACCACGCCAAGCTCTGAACACAGTGAACAGTGACCACGCCAAGCTCTGAATACAGTGAACGCCGAACACAGTGAACAGTGACCACGCCAAGCTCTGAATACAGTGAAAACTGAACACAGTGAACAGTGACCACGCCAAGCTCTGAATACAGTGAAATCTGAACACAGTGAACAGTGACCACGCCAAGCTCTGAACACAGTGAAAACTGAACACAGTGAATACTGACCACGCCAAGTTCTGAACACAGTGAACAGGAACGCACTGCCCCGTTGGTGGCAAAAGCCAATGGGACATCTAACCTTTGATTTCGTAACCATTCACGCTAAGATTAAATAAAGGAGTGCTGCAGATACATTTCACAGAACGTGGGCGCACGGTGATCGACGATTTGAACCTGAATGATGGCATTTCAAAAAGATAAGAGCAGAGTTTTGGTTATAACTAAATATGTTATCCATACAGTACCTTTGACAAGGGATTTGAACTCTGTCATCAAATCCTCCTTGGTAATCTGGGCTCCAGGGGCACCACGGGGCCCAGGCGGACCTCTCGGGCCTTGCGGACCGGGTGGGCCATGCTGCAATCAATCATTCAATCAACCAACCAGCCCATCAATCAATCAACAAATCAATCAGTCAACCAATCAACCATCCAACCAACAAATCCATCAATATCAATTGAGGCGCAACGAAAGCGTGCTGCGCGAGGTCCGAGCAGCATCTACTGCCACGACAGCACCCACCCACTTGTGTCCCACATGTGGGCGAACCTTCTGGGCCTCGATTGGCCTCACCAGTCACCTCCGGACCCACAGCCACCGATCTTCCATCTGACTCGTGAAGCCATGGTCATCTTCGAATCCGAAGGACGAACATCATTAGTCCTGTCAGTATCATGGAGTGGTGACAGTCCTATTAGTTCTATTAGTTCTATCAGTATCATGGGGTCAGTATCATGGGGTGGTGACAGTTCTGTCAGTGGTGACAGTTCTGTCAGTATCAAGGAGTGGTGACAGTTCTGTCAGTATCATGGAGTGGTGACAGTTCTGTCAGTATCAAGGAGTGGTGACAGTTCTGTCAGTATCAAGGAGTGGTGACAGTTCTGTCAGTATCATGGAGTCGTGACAGTCCTATTAGTTCTTTTAGTTCTATCAGTATCATGGGGTCACTATCATGGGGTGGTGACAGTTATGTCAGTATCAAGGAGTGGTGACAGTTCTGTCAGTATCATGGAGTGGTGACAGTTCTGTCAGTATCATGGAGTCGTGACAGTCCTATTAGTTCTATTAGTTCTATCAGTATCATGGGGTCACTATCATGGGGTGGTGACAGTTCTGTCAGTGGTGACAGTTCTGTCAGTATCATGGAGTGGTGACAGTTCTGTCAGTATCATGGAGTGGTGACAGTTCTGTCAGTATCAAGGAGTGGTGACAGTTCTGTCAGTATCATGGAGTGGTGACAGTTCTGTCAGTATCAAGGAGTGGTGACAGTTCTGTCAGTATCAAGGAGTGGTGACAGTTCTGTCAGTATCATGGAGTGGTGACAGTTCTGTCAGTGGTGACAGTTCTGTCAGTATCAAGGCGTGGTGACAGTTCTGTCAGTATCAAGGCGTGGTGACAGTTCTGTCAGTATCAAGGAGTGGTGACAGTTCTGTCAGTATCATGGAGTCGTGACAGTCCTATTAGTTCTATTAGTTCTATCAGTATCATGGGGTCACTATCATGGGGTGGTGACAGTTATGTCAGTATCAAGGAGTGGTGACAGTTCTGTCAGTATCATGGAGTGGTGACAGTTCTGTCAGTATCAAGGCGTGGTGACAGTTCTGTCAGGATCATGGAGTGGTGACAGTTCTGTCAGTATCAAGGCGTGGTGACAGTTCTGTCAGTATCAAGGAGTGGTGACAGTTCTGTCAGTATCAAGGCGTGGTGACAGTTCTGTCAGGATCATGGAGTGGTGACAGTTCTGTCAGTGGTGACAGTTCTGTCAGTATCATGGAGTGGTGACACGACTGACTATCATATGTTGATGTAATCCCCATGTTGGTGTTGTCTGTTCACTGGTTATGTTGATGTAATCCCCATGTTGGTGCAGTCTGTTGATGTAATCCCCATGTTGGTGTTGTCTGTTGATGTAATCCCCATGTTGGTGTAGTTCACTGGTTATGTTGATGTAATCCCCATGTTGGTGCAGTCTGTTGATGTAATCCCCATGTTAGTGTGCAATCTGTTGATGTAATCCCCATGCTGGTGCAGTCTGTTGATATAATCCCCATGTTAGTGTGCAATCTGTTGATGTAATCCTCATGTTGGTGCAGTCTGTTGATGTAATCCCCATGTTAGTGTGCAATCTGTTGATGTAATCCCCATGCTGGTGCAGTCTGTTGATATAATCCCCATGTTAGTGTGCAATCTGTTGATGTAATCCCCATGTTGGTGCAGTCTGTTAATGTAATCCCCATGTTGATGTTGATTGTTGATGTAATCCCCAAGTTGGTGCAGTCTGTTGATGTAATCCCCATGTTGATTGTTGATGTAATCCCCATGTTGGTGCAGTCTGTTGATGTAATCCCCATGCTGATGCAGTCTGTTGATGTAATCCCCATGTTAGTGTGCAATCTGTTGATGTAATCCCCATGCTGATGCAGTCTGTTGATGTAATCCCCATGTTAGTGTGCAATCTGTTGATGTAATCCCCATGTTAGTGTGCAATCTGTTGATGTAATCCCCATGCTGATGCAGTCTGTTGATGTAATCCCCATGTTAGTGTGCAATCTGTTGATGTAATCCCCATGTTAGTGTGCAATCTGTTGATGTAATCCCCATGCTGCTGCAGTCTGTTGATGCAATCCCCATGTTGGTGTTGTCTGTTGATGTAATCCCCATGTTAGTGTGCAGTCTGTTGATGTAATCCCCATGTTGGTGCAGTCTGTTAATGTAATCCCCATGTTGATGTTGATTGTTGATGTAATCCCAATGTTAGTGTGCAGTCTGTTGATGTAATCCCCATGTTGGTGCAGTCTGTTAATGTAATCCCCATGCTGATGCAGTCTGTTGATGTAATCCCAATGTTAGTGTGCAGTCTGTTGATGTAATCCCCATGTTGGTGCAGTCTGTTGATGTAATCCCCATGTTGGTGTTGTCTGTTGATGTAATCCCCATGTTGGTGTTGTCTGTTGATGTAATCCCCATGTTGATGCAGTCTGTTGATGTAATCCCCATGCTGATGCAGTCTGTTGATGTAATCCCAATGTTAGTGTGCAGTCTGTTGATGTAATCCCCATGTTGGTGCAGTCTGTTAATGTAATCCCCATGTTGATGTTGATTGTTGATGTAATCCCCAAGTTGGTGCAGTCTGTTGATGTAATCCCCATGTTGGTGTTGTCTGTTAATGTAATCCCCATGTTGGTGTTGTCTGTTGATGTAATCTTGATGTAATCCCCATGTTAGTGTGCAATCTGTTGATGTAATCCCCATGTTTGTGCAGTCTGTTGATGTAATCCCCATGTTGGTGTTGTCTGTTAATGTAATCCCCATGTTGGTGCAGTCTGTTGATGTAATCCCCATGTTGGTGTTGTCTGTTAATGTAATCCCCATGTTGGTGCAGTCTGTTGATGTAATCCCCATGTTGGTGTTGTCTGTTGATGTAATCCCCATGTTGATGCAGTCTGTTGATGTAATCCCCATGCTGATGCAGTCTGTTGATGTAATCCCCATGCTGATGCAGTCTGTTGATGTAATCCCCATGTTGATGTTGTCTGTTGATGTAATCCCCATGTTGATGTTGTCTGTTGATCTAATCTCCATGTTGGTGTTGTCTGTTGATGTAATCCCCATGTTAGTGTGCAATCTGTTGATGTAATCCCCATGTTTGTGCAGTCTGTTGATGTAATCCCCATGTTGGTGTTGTCTGTTGATGTAATCCCCATGTTGGTGTTGTTTGTTGATGTAATCCCCATGTTGGTGCAGTCTGTTGATATAATCCCCATGTTGGTGCAGTTTGTTGATGTAATCCCAATGTTGGTGCAGTCTGTTGATATAATCCCCATGTTGGTGTTGTCTGTTGATGTAATCCCCATGTTGGTGCAGTCTGTTGATGTAATCCCCATGTTGGTGCAGTCTGTTGATGTAATCCCCATGCTGGTGCAGTCTGTTGATGTAATCCCCATGTTGGTGTTGTCTGTTGATGTAATCCCCATGTTGGTGTTGTCTGTTGATGTAATCCCCATGCTGGTGCAGTCTGTTGATGTAATCCCCATGTTGGTGTTGTCTGTTGATGTAATCCCCATGCTGGTGCAGTCTGTTGATGTAATCCCCATGCTGGTGCAGTCTGTTGATGTAATCCCCATGTTGGTGCAGCCTGTTGATGTAATCCCCATGTTGGTGCAGTCTGTTGATGTAATCCCCATGTTGGTGCAGTCTGTTGATGTAATCCCCATGCTGGTGCAGTCTGTTCACAGATCAGGCAGTGCGGCTGTCCTAGGGACTGGGCACAACTTACGCTAATAGTGTGTTAGGTCTGATGAAGTTGTCAGAAATGTTGTCCCAGTGCGGACTATTTCCCGTGGGGCTGTCACCCTCCCTTCCTTTTCACACACACAACTGGGGTAGGTGTCAGCATCTTAGTGTCTTGGCTTGGGGGAAATCTGTGCAGATGCCATGTTTGATGGGGCGGGCTATCATACCCACGACTGTGTCTTTCTACCCCATCCCACCCCACCATACCTGCCCCTTCCCCTCCACTTCCTCCACTCTCCTGGTGCCAGTTGCATTGCTTGGTTCTAACTTTTTGACAGTTACACATGACTAAATGCCTACGTTGACCGAACTACGCAATTAGTCAGTTCCATTCAACACACAGTTAGTAGCGGGTTACGACCATACTTTGAAATGAGCAAATCAGAATGGAGCAGTTAATGTGTCAGTCAGTCACTGAGCATCACAGAGAAACCAGGATTGGTTACTTTTGTTCAGCCTATTTGGGGGTGTTGTAGTTTGTCACCAGTATCGACTAAAACTAGTGTGCAAAATCAAATCTTTCTGTCAGTGTAACTGTGATGTTGCTTCCCAAGAGCATTGAGACAGTTGTGGTGTTGCTTCACAAGAGTATTCAGATAGTTGAGGTGCTGATTCACAAGAGCATTGAGTTAGCTGTGATGTTGATTCACCAGAGCATTGAGATAGCTGTGATGTTGATTCACAAGTGCATTGAGATACCTGTGATGTTGATTCACAAGAGCATTGAGATACCTGTGATGTTGATTCACAAGAGCATTGAGACAGCTGTGATGATTCACAAGAGCATTGAGATAGCTGTGATGATTCACAAGAGCATTGAGACAGCTGTGATGATTCACAAGAGCATTGACATAGCTGTGATGATTCACAAGAGCATTGAGGTAGGTGTGATGTTGATTCACAAGCGCATTGAGGTAGGTGTGATGTTGATTCACAAGAGCATTGAGATAGCTGTGATGTTGATTCACAAGCATTCAGATAGTTGTGGTGTTGATTCACAAGCATTGAGATTGCTGTGATGTTGATTCACAAGAGCATTGAGATAGTTCTGGTGTGGATTCACAGGCATTGAGACAGCTGTGATGTTGATTCATAAGAGCATTGAGATAGCTGTGATGTTGATTCACAAGCATTGAGATAGCTGTGATATTGATTCACATGAGCATTGAGATAGCTGTAGTGTTGATTCACAAGAGCATTGAGATAGTTGTGGTGTTGATTCACAAGCATTGAGATAGTTGTGGTGTTGATTCATAAGAGCATTTAGATAGTTGTGGTGTTGATTCACAAGAGCATTGAGATAGTTGTGGTGTTGATTCATAAGAGCATTGAGATAGCTGTGATATTGATTCACAAGAGCATTGAGATAGTTGTGGTGTTGATTCACAAGCATTGAGATAGTTGTGGTGTTGATTCATAGGAGCATTGAGACAGCTGTGATGTTGATTCACAAGAGCATTGAGATAGCTGTGATGTTGATTCAAAAGAGCATTGAGATAGCTGTGATGATTCACAAGAGCATTGAGACAGCTGTGATGTTGATTCACAAGAGCATTGAGATAGCTCTGATGTTGATTCTAAAGAGCATTGAGATAGCTGTGATGTTGATTCACAAGTGCATTAAGATAGTTGTGGTGTTGATTCACAGGCATTGAGATAGCTGTGATGTTGATTCATAAGAGCATTTAGATAGCTGTGATGTTGATTCATAAGAGCATTGAGATAGCTGTGATGTTGATTCACAAGCATTGAGATAGCTGTGATATTGATTCACATGAGCATTGAGATAGCTGTAGTGTTGATTCACAAGAGCATTGAGATAGTTGTGGTGTTGATTCACAAGCATTGAGATAGTTGTGGTGTTGATTCATAAGAGCATTTAGATAGTTGTGGTGTTGATTCACAAGAGCATTGAGATAGTTGTGGTGTTGATTCATAAGAGCATTGAGATAGCTGTGATATTGATTCACAAGAGCATTGAGATAGTTGTGGTGTTGATTCACAAGCATTGAGATAGTTGTGGTGTTGATTCATAGGAGCATTGAGACAGCTGTGATGTTGATTCACAAGAGCATTGAGATAGCTGTGATGTTGATTCAAAAGAGCATTGAGATAGCTGTGATGATTCACAAGAGCATTGAGACAGCTGTGATGTTGATTCACAAGAGCATTGAGATAGCTCTGATGTTGATTCTAAAGAGCATTGAGATAGCTGTGATGTTGATTCACAAGTGCATTAAGATAGTTGTGGTGTTGATTCACAGGCATTGAGATAGCTGTGATGTTGATTCATAAGAGCATTTAGATAGCTGTGATGTTGATTCAGAAGCATTGAGGTAGCTGTGATGTTGATTCACAAGAGCATTGAGATAGTTGTGGTGTTGATTCATAAGAGCATTAAAATAGCTGTGATGTTGATTCACAAGCATTGAGATAGTTGTGGTGTTGATTCACAAGAGCATTGAGATAGCTGTGATGTTGATTCATAAGAGCATTGCGATAGCTGTTATGTTGATTCACAAGCATTGAGATAGTTGTGGTGTTGATTCACAAGAGCACTGAGATAGCTGTGATGATTCACAAGAGCATTGAGACAGCTGTGGTGTTGATTCACAAGAGCATTGAGATAGCTGTGATGATTCACAAGAGCATTGAGACAGCTGTGATGTTGATTCACAAGAGTATTGAGATAGCTCTGATGTTGATTCTCAAGAGCATTGAGATAGCTGTGATGTTGATTCACAAGTGCATTAAGATAGTTGTGGTGTTGATTCACAGGCATTGAGATAGCTGTGATGTTGATTCATAAGAGCATTTAGATAGCTGTGATGTTGATTCACAAGCATTGAGATAGCTGTGGTGTTGATTCATAAGAGCATTTAGATAGCTGTGATGTTGATTCACAAGTATTGAGATAGTTGTGGTGTTGATTCATAAGAGCATTGATATAGCTGTGATGTTGATTCACAAGAGCATTGAGATAGTTGTGGTGTTGATTCATAAGAGCATTAAAATAGCTGTGATGTTGATTCACAAGCATTGAGATAGTTGTGGTGTTGATTCATAAGAGCACTGAGATAGCTGTGGTGTTGATTCATAAGAGCACTGAGATAGCTGTGGTGTTGATTCACAAGAGCATTCAGATAGCTATGATGTTGATTCACAGGCATTGAGATAGTTGTGGTGTTGATTTACAAGAGCACTGAGATAGCTGTGGTGTTGCTTCACAACAGCATTGAGATAGCTGTGATGTTGATTCACAAGAGCATTGAGATAGCTGTGATGTTGATTCACAAGAGCATTGAGATAGCTGTGATGTTGATTCACAAGCATTCAGATAGTTGTGGTGTTGATTCACAAGGATTGAGATAGCTGTGATGTTGATTCACAAGAGCACTGAGACAGCTGTGATGTTGATTCACAAGAGCATTGAGATAGCTGTGATGTTGATTCACAAGAACACTGAGATAGTTGTGGTGTTGATTCACAAGAGGTAGTTGTGGTGTTGATTCATAAGAGATAGCTGTAGTGTTGATTCACAAGAGCACTGAGATAGCCTTTTAGCTGATGTGGTACTGTAGCTAGTTGTAGGCAACGCGTGTTTAATTCAGGAACTATGGTTTGTGTCAGTGTACAGCCAGCGAGGGTGAAGACTGATCTGCAGTGGATGATGGAAAACATCAGCTACTCAGAGGGAAATGTATTATGTCTATACTGGGGTCTTTTTGTTGTAAAGATTCCGTTGTTCAGTGCTGGGTTCTTGGTGTTGTAAAGGTTTCGTTGTTCAGTGCTGGGTTCTTGGTGTTGTAAAGATTTCGTTGTTCAGTGCTGGGTTCTTGGTGTTGTAAAGGTTTCGTTGTTCAGTGCTGGGTTCTTGATGTTGTAAAGATTTCGTTGTTCATTGCTGGGTTCTTGGTGTTGTAAAGGTTTCGTTGTTCAGTGCTGGGTTCTTGGTGTTGTAAAGATTTCGTTGTTCAGTGCTGGGTTCTTGGTGTTGTAAAGGTTTCGTTGTTCAGTGCTGGGTTCTTGATGTTGTAAAGGTTTCGTTGTTCAGTGCTGGGTTCTTGGTGTTGTAAAGGTTTCGTTGTTCAGTGCTGGGTTCTTGGTGTTGTAAAGGTTTCGTTGTTCAGTGCTGGGTTCTTGGTGTTGTAAAGGTTTCGTTGTTCAGTGCTGGGTTCTTGGTGTTGCGAAGGTTTCGTTGTTCAGTGCTGGGTTCTTGGTGCTGTGAAAGTTTCGTTGTTCAGTGCTGGGTTCTTGGTGTTGTGAAGGTCTATGTCTTTGACCAACCCCCCCCCCCCCCCCAAGCCCGCCATCTCCTCCCCACACACACCCTCACAGAGTAATGAGGAAGTACAGAAATGCTATGTGTGCAGTAGGTATGTAGAGTGTTTTGGTTGTGCTACTCCTGCAGTTGGTTTTGAAGTATTACCGACCTGTGACAGTGACAGGTACGTTTAAACTGAACACATCTACAGTCTACAACTGTCAGCTGAGGAGTTTTCGTGTGTGTGTATGCACACGGGTGTAACAGCAAATTGTTATGGGACACATAGCTGATTTTTCAGTAGATTTGATCTCATGTGTAGTGGATGTAACTGTGCCAGCGAGATACTTTGTATAGACAAAATGGGGACTTGCTTGATCAAAATGGAAATAGCTATCATTGGATAGTTATCATTGGTTAAGGATTTGATATGTTGTTATTGTTTCTGACCTGGGGTTTGGTTTTGAGTGTAGATTTGATATGTTGTTATTGTTTCGGACCTGGGGTTTGCTTTTGAGTGTAGATTTGATATGTTGTTATTGTTTCGGACCTGGGGTTTGCTTTTGAGTGTAGATTTGATATGTTGTTATTGTTTCTGACCTGGGGTTTGGTTTTGAGTGTAGATTTGATGTGTTGTTTCTGACCTGGGGTTTGGTTTTGAGTGTATGTCCCAGGCGTGCTGCCTTATTCAGCGCTGTGTGTTGCTTGAAGATGGAACTGCTCAGTGTAGTGTGTGCTGTGTGTTGCTTGAAGATGGAACTGCTCAGTGTAGTGTGTGCTGTGTGTTGCTTGAAGATGGAACTGCTCAGTGTAGTGTGTGCTGTGTGTTGCTTGAAGATGGAACTGCTCAGTGTAGTGTGTGCTGTGTGTTGCTTGAAGATAGAACTGCTTAATGTAGTGTGTGCTGTGTGTTGCTTGAAGATGGAACTGCTCAGTGTAGTGTGTGCTGTGTGTTGCTTGAAGATGGAACTGCTCAGTGTAGTGTGTGCTGTGTGTTGCTTGAAGATGGAACTGCTCAGTGTAGTGTGTGCTGTATGTTGCTTGAAGATGGAACTGCTCAGTGTAGTGTGTGCTGTATGTTGCTTGAAGATGGAACTGTGCTGTGTGTTGCTTGAAGATGGAACTGCTCAGTGTAGTGTGTGCTGTGTGTTGCTTGAAGATGGAACTGTGCTGTGTGTTGCTTGAAGATGGAACTGCTCAGTGTAGTGCGTGCTGTGTGTTGCTTGAAGATGGAACTGCTTAATGCAGTGTGTGCTGTGTGTTGCTTGAAGATAGAACTGCTTAATGCAGTGTGTGCTGTGTGTTGCTTGAAGATGGAACTGCTTAGTGTAGTGTGTGCTGTGTGTTGCTTGAAGATGGAACTGCTCAGTGTAGTGTGTGCTGTGTGTTGCTTGAAGATGGAACTCCTTAATGCAGTGTGTGCTGTGTGTTGCTTGAAGATAGAACTGCTTAGTGTAGTGTGTCCTGTGTGTTGCTTGAAGATGGAACTGCTTAATGCAGTGTGTGCTGTGTGTTGCTTGAAGATGGAACTGCTTAATGCAGTGTGTGCTGTGTGTTACTTGAAGATAGAACTGCTCAGTGTAGTGTGTGCTGTGTGTTACTTGAAGATAGAACTGCTCAGTGTATGTGTGCTGTGTGTTGCTTGAAGATGGAACTGCCCAGTGTAGTGTGTGGTGTGTGTTGCTTGAAGATGGAACTGCTCAGTGTAGTGCGTGCTGTGTGTTGCTTGAGGATGGAACTGTGCTGTGTGTTGCTTGAAGATAGAACTGCTTAGTGTAGTGTGTGCTGTGTGTTGCTTGAAGATGGAACTGCTCAGTGTAGTGCGTGCTGTGTGTTGCTTGAAGATGGAACTGCTTAATGCAGTGTGTGCTGTGTGTTGCTTGAAGATGGAACTGCTTAATGTAGTGTGTGCTGTGTGTTGCTTGAAGATGGAACTGCTCAGTGTAGTGTGTGCTGTGTGTTGCTTGAAGATGGAACTGCCCAGTGTAGTGTGTGCTGTGTGTTGCTTGAAGATGGAACTGTGCTGTGTGTTGCTTGAAGATGGAACTGTGCTGTGTGTTGCTTGAAGATGGAACTGCTTAGTGTAGTGTGTGCTGTGTGTTGCTTGAAGATAGAACTGCTTAGTGTAGTGTGTGCTGTGTGTTGCTTGATGATGGAACTGCTCAGTGTAGTGTGTGCTGTATGTTGCTTGAAGATGGAACTGCTCAGTGTAGTGTGTGCTGTGTGTTGCTTGAAGATGGAACTGCTCAGTGTAGTGCGTGCTGTGTGTTGCTTGAAGATGGAACTGCTTAGTGTAGTGTGTGCTGTGTGTTGCTTGAAGATAGAACTGCTTAGTGTAGTGTGTGCTGTGTGTTGCTTGATGATGGAACTGTGCTGTGTGTTGCTTGATGATGGAACTGCTCAGTGTAGTGTGTGCTGTATGTTGCTTGATGATGGAACTGTGCTGTGTGTTGCTTGATGATGGAACTGCTCAGTGTAGTGTGTGCTGTATGTTGCTTGAAGATAGAACTGCTCAGTATAGTGTGTGCTGTGTGTTGCTTGAAGATGGAACTGTGCTGTGTGTTGCTTGAAGATGGAACTGCTCAGTGTAGTGTGTGCTGTGTGTTGCTTGAAGATGGAACTGTGCTGTGTGTTGCTTGATGATGGAACTGCTCAGTGTAGTGTGTGCTGTATGTTGCTTGAAGATGGAACTGCTCAGTGTAGTGTGTGCTGTATGTTGCTTGAAGATGGAACTGTGCTGTGTGTTGCTTGAAGATGGAACTGCTCAGTGTAGTGTGTGCTGTGTGTTGCTTGAAGATGGAACTGTGCTGTGTGTTGCTTGAAGATGGAACTGCTCAGTGTAGTGCGTGCTGTGTGTTGCTTGAAGATGGAACTGCTTAATGCAGTGTGTGCTGTGTGTTGCTTGAAGATAGAACTGCTTAATGCAGTGTGTGCTGTGTGTTGCTTGAAGATGGAACTGCTTAGTGTAGTGTGTGCTGTGTGTTGCTTGAAGATGGAACTGCTCAGTGTAGTGTGTGCTGTGTGTTGCTTGAAGATGGAACTCCTTAATGCAGTGTGTGCTGTGTGTTGCTTGAAGATAGAACTGCTTAGTGTAGTGTGTCCTGTGTGTTGCTTGAAGATGGAACTGCTTAATGCAGTGTGTGCTGTGTGTTGCTTGAAGATGGAACTGCTTAATGCAGTGTGTGCTGTGTGTTACTTGAAGATAGAACTGCTCAGTGTAGTGTGTGCTGTGTGTTACTTGAAGATAGAACTGCTCAGTGTATGTGTGCTGTGTGTTGCTTGAAGATGGAACTGCCCAGTGTAGTGTGTGGTGTGTGTTGCTTGAAGATGGAACTGCTCAGTGTAGTGCGTGCTGTGTGTTGCTTGAGGATGGAACTGTGCTGTGTGTTGCTTGAAGATAGAACTGCTTAGTGTAGTGTGTGCTGTGTGTTGCTTGAAGATGGAACTGCTCAGTGTAGTGCGTGCTGTGTGTTGCTTGAAGATGGAACTGCTTAATGCAGTGTGTGCTGTGTGTTGCTTGAAGATGGAACTGCTTAATGTAGTGTGTGCTGTGTGTTGCTTGAAGATGGAACTGCTCAGTGTAGTGTGTGCTGTGTGTTGCTTGAAGATGGAACTGCCCAGTGTAGTGTGTGCTGTGTGTTGCTTGAAGATGGAACTGTGCTGTGTGTTGCTTGAAGATGGAACTGTGCTGTGTGTTGCTTGAAGATGGAACTGCTTAGTGTAGTGTGTGCTGTGTGTTGCTTGAAGATAGAACTGCTTAGTGTAGTGTGTGCTGTGTGTTGCTTGATGATGGAACTGCTCAGTGTAGTGTGTGCTGTATGTTGCTTGAAGATGGAACTGCTCAGTGTAGTGTGTGCTGTGTGTTGCTTGAAGATGGAACTGCTCAGTGTAGTGCGTGCTGTGTGTTGCTTGAAGATGGAACTGCTTAGTGTAGTGTGTGCTGTGTGTTGCTTGAAGATAGAACTGCTTAGTGTAGTGTGTGCTGTGTGTTGCTTGATGATGGAACTGTGCTGTGTGTTGCTTGATGATGGAACTGCTCAGTGTAGTGTGTGCTGTATGTTGCTTGATGATGGAACTGTGCTGTGTGTTGCTTGATGATGGAACTGCTCAGTGTAGTGTGTGCTGTATGTTGCTTGAAGATAGAACTGCTCAGTATAGTGTGTGCTGTGTGTTGCTTGAAGATGGAACTGTGCTGTGTGTTGCTTGAAGATGGAACTGCTCAGTGTAGTGTGTGCTGTGTGTTGCTTGAAGATGGAACTGTGCTGTGTGTTGCTTGATGATGGAACTGCTCAGTGTAGTGTGTGCTGTATGTTGCTTGAAGATAGAACTGCTCAGTGTAGTGTGTGCTGTGTGTTGCTTGAAGATGGAACTGTGCTGTGTGTTGCTTGAAGATGGAACTGCTCAGTGTAGTGCGTGCTGTGTGTTGCTTGAAGATGGAACTGTGCTGTGTGTTGCTTGAAGATGGAACTGCTCAGTGTAGTGTGTGCTGTGTGTTGCTTGAAGATGGAACTGCTCAGTGTAGTGCGTGCTGTGTGTTGCTTGAAGATGGAACTGCTTAATGCAGTGTGTGCTGTGTGTTGCTTGAAGATAGAACTGCTCAGTGTAGTGTGTGCTTTGTGTTGCTTGAAGATGGAACTGCTCAGTGTAGTGCGTGCTGTGTGTTGCTTGAAGATGGAACTGCTCAGTGTAGTGCGTGCTGTGTGTTGCTTGAAGATGGAACTGCTTAATGCAGTGTGTGCTGTGTGTTGCTTGAAGATGGAACTGCTTAATGCAGTGTGTGCTGTGTGTTACTTGAAGATAGAACTGCTTAGAGTAGTGCGTGCTGTGTGTTGCTTGAAGATGGAACTGCTTAGTGTAGTGTGTGCTGTGTGTTGCTTGAAGATAGAACTGCTTAGTGTAGTGTGTGCTGTGTGTTGCTTGAAGATGGAACTGCTTAATGCAGTGTGTGCTGTGTGTTGCTTGAAGATAGAACTGCTTAGTGTAGTGCGTGCTGTGTGTTGCTTGAAGATGGAACTGCTCAGTGTAGTGTGTGCTGTGTGTTGCTTGAAGATGGAACTGCTTAGTGTAGTGTGTGCTGTGTGTTGCTTGAAGATGGAACTGCTCAGTGTAGTGTGTGCTGTGTGTTGCTTGAAGATGGAACTGCTCAGTGTAGTGTGTGCTGTATGTTGCTTGAAGATGGAACTGCTCAGTGTAGTGTGTGCTGTATGTTGCTTGAAGATGGAACTGTGCTGTGTGTTGCTTGATGATGGAACTGCTCAGTGTAGTGTGTGCTGTATGTTGCTTGAAGATGGAACTGTGCTGTGTGTTGCTTGAAGATGGAACTGCTCAGTGTAGTGTGTGCTGTGTGTTGCTTGAAGATGGAACTGCTTAACGTAGTGTGTGCTGTGTGTTGCTTGAAGATGGAACTGCCCATTGTTGTGTGTGCTGTGTGTTGCTTGAAGATGGAACTGCTTAATGCAGTGTGTGCTGTGTGTTGCTTGAAGATGGAACTGCTTAATGCAGTGTGTGCTGTGTGTTGCTTGAAGATGGAACTGCTCAGTGTAGTGCGTGCTGTGTGTTGCTTGAAGATGGAACTGCTTAATGCAGTGTGTGCTGTGTGTTGCTTGAAGATGGAACTGCTTAATGTAGTGTGTGCTGTGTGTTGCTTGAAGATGGAACTGCTTAATGCAGTGTGTGCTGTGTGTTACTTGAAGATGGAACTGCTCAGTGTAGTGTGTGCTGTGTGTTGCTTGAAGATGGAACTGTTCAGTGTAGTGTGTGCTGTGTGTTGCTTGAAGATGGAACTGTGCTGTGTGTTGCTTGAAGATGGAACTGCTCAGTGTAGTGCGTGCTGTGTGTTGCTTGAAGATAGAACTGCTTAATGTAGTGTGTGCTGTGTGTTGCTTGAAGATAGAACTGCTTAGTGTAGTGCGTGCAGCTTAGTTCTGCTGAAGTCTGCGTAGTGCTGCTATTGTAGGGCTCTATTAAACGCTTTATGTAAACCACTCCACGTGGCCCTGCTAACAGTATGAAGAGAGATTGTAGTCCTGATATTTTTCTACCCTTCTCCCTCTTTTCTCTTTTCCACTTTTTCACATGAACAAAGAGAAACAAAGATAGATACAAATAGAGAGATAGAGACATGAATAGAATGAGACGTAGACATACAAAGACAGAGAGAAACAGACAGATAGACAGAGAGAGAGAGAGACAGAGACAGACAGAAAGACAGAAAAGGGGTGTTCAAGTCTTACCAGCATGGCCTCTTTATTCCTCCTCTTCTTCTTTCTCTTGGGCTGTCTTCTGGTGTTGGTCCGCTCTGAGTGTTCCACAAAGCTGAGCCAGCTCCCTTTGGGGTCAATGGACAGCCGTGCCGGCCTCTCCTGTTGGGTGAAACACTGTTCTGTGTCATCAAGCACCACACAAACAGTGTTACTTTCTGATCAGAACATCACTTCACACACACACACACACACACACACACACACAAGAATTCGGCTGGGCAAAAAAAAAAGTTTTATACAAAGAAGCAATTTGTAAACACAAGCAAAAAAGTTAAAAACTTAACGAAAAGACGTGTATCACTCAGTTCAACCTCTCTCCTCTCCCATCATCACCCCAATTTCCGCGCCATCTCTTTCTCAGAGAGAGACAGAGAATGGGAGAGAAAGCGAGAGAGACAGAGACAAGGTAGTTCTACCGCTCTTAGACATTACCCAATGAACATAGCTCTACCGCTATGACTTAGACAATACCCAGTGAACATAGCTGTACCGCTATGACTTGGACATTACCCATTGAACATAGCTCTACCGCTATGACTTACACAATACCCAATGAACATAGCTCTACCGCTATGACTTACACAATACCCAATGAACATAGCTCTACCGCTATGACTTACACAATACCTACAGGGACATAGCTCTACCGCTATGACTTACACAATACCCAATGAACATAGCTCTACCGCTATGACTTACACAATACCCAATGAACATAGCTCTACCGCTATGACTGACATTAACTGATTGATTGACTGATTGATTGATTGATACAAATACTTATATAGCGCCTATCCTCGGTTGAAGACCAAGCTCTAAGCGCTTAGCAAACGCGGGCTCATTTGCACAACAGGCTGCCTACCCGGGTAGAGCCGACTGACGGCTGCCATTGGGCACTCATCATTCGTTTCCTGTGTCGTTCAATCAGATTTAAGACATACACACTCAAACATGTAACATTTTACGTGTATGACCGTTTTGTTGATTTACCCCACCATGTAGGCAGCCATACTCCGTTTTCAGGGGTGTGTATGGTGGGTATGTTCTTGTTTCCATAATCCACCGAACGCCGACATGGATTACAGGATCTTTAACGTGCGTATTTGATATTCTGCTTGCATATACACACGAAGGGGGTTTAGGCACTGGCAGGTCTCCACATATGTTGACCTAGGAGATCGAAAAAATCTCCACCGTTTACCCACCAGGCACCGTCACCGAGATTCGAACCCGGGACCCTCAGATTGGAAGTCCAACGCTTTAACCATTCGGCTATTACCCAGTGAACTTAGCTCAACTGTATAACTTAGCTCAACTGTATGACTTAAAGTGACCGCCAACTACTTTGGCTGTTTGGTCAAGGATCCTCTATCAGCACAGAATAAAGACAGCTTTCTGCTTGTCAGTACATCTGCTTTCTTCACGTTCTGAACGGGGGACGGTTAGTTGATTAATTCCCCTTGCAAACACACACACACACACACACACACACACACACACACAGAGATACACGCCGACAGACTCTCTCTCTCTCTCTCTCTCTCACACACACACACACACACACACACACACATGATGTTGGCTGAAAGAAAAATCACAGATGTACACTCTCCGTATCAGAACGCATTACGTGTGTGGAAGGCAGAGGCTGCCAGATTAACCAGATGAAATATGAACACTCAACGGGCGTGTTGAAAGATAATAAAGTGTTGAAGGTAATCACTCTCTGCTTCAGGTCCCACTGTTTATCTGTCTGTCTGCCTGCCTGCTTTTCTGTATGTCTATCACACAGACACAGACATAGACACACGCACACACACAACGTATCTTCATTTCTTTTATTCCTGTCTTTTTTTCTTCTCTCGTTTACTGCTCTCTCTTTCTGACCCCTCCCTTTGACCCCCCTCTCTCTGTACCCCCAACACACACACACTTCTTTCTCACCCCCCCCCCCCTCTCTCTCTCTTTCCGACCTCTACACACACTTCTTTCCCTCTCTCTTTCTGACCTCTACACACACTTCTTTCCCTCTCTCTTTCTGACCTCTACACACACTTCTTTCTCTCCCTCTCTCTTTCTGACCTCTACACACACTTCTTTCTCTCTCTCTTTCCGACCTCTACACACACTTCTTTCCCTCTCTCTTTCTGACCTCTACACACACTTCTTTCTCTCCCTCTCTCTTTCTGACCTCTACACACACTTCTTTCTCTCTCTCTTTCCGACCTCTACACACACTTCTTTCCCTCTCTCTTTCTGACCTCTACACACACTTCTTTCCCTCTCTCTTTCTGACCTCTACACACACTTCTTTCTCTCCCTCTCTCTTTCCGACCTCTACACACACTTCTTTCCCTCTCTCTTTCCGACCTCTACACACACTTCTTTCTCTCCCTCTCTCTTTCTGACTTCCACACACACACATTCTTTCTCTCTCTCTTTCTGACCTCTACACACACACTTCTTTCCCTCTCTCTTTCCGACCTCTACACACACTTCTTTCCCTCTCTCTTTCCGACCTCTACACACACTTCTTTCTCTCCCTCTCTCTTTCTGACTTCCACACACACACATTCTTTCTCTCTCTCTTTCTGACCTCTACACACACTTCTTTCTCTCTCTCTTTCTGACCTCTACACACACTTCTTTCCCTCTCTCTTTCTGACCTCTACACACACTTCTTTCTCTCTCTCTTTCTGACCTCTACACACACACTTCTTTCTCTCCCTCTCTCTATTTCTGACCTCTACACACACTTCTTTCCCTCTCTCTTTCCGACCTCTACACACACACTTCTTTCTCTCCCTCTCTCTTTCTGACTTCCACACACACACATTCTTTCCCTCTCTCTTTCTGACCTCTACACACACACTTCTTTCTCTCCCTCTCTCTTTCTGACTTCCACACACACACATTCTTTCCCTCTCTCTTTCTGACCTCTACACACACACTTCTTTCCCTCTCTCTTTCTGACCTCTACACACACACTTCTTTCTCTCCCTCTCTCTTTCTGACTTCCACACACACACATTCTTTCCCTCTCTCTTTCTGACCTCTACACACACACTTCTTTCCCTCTCTCTTTCCGACCTCTACACACACACTTCTTTCTCTCCCTCTCTCTTTCTGACCTCTACACACACTTCTTTCTCTCCCTCTCTCTTTCTGACCTCTACACACACACATTCTTTCTCTCTCTCTTTCTGACCTCTACACACACACTTCTTTCTCTCCCTCTCTCTTTCTGACCTCTACACACACACTTCTTTCTCTCTCTCTTTCTGACCTCTACACACACACATTCTTTCTCTCTCTCTTTCCGACCTCTACACACACACTTCTTTCCCTCTCTCTTTCTGACCTCTACACACACTTCTTTCTCTCCCTCTCTCTTTCTGACTTCCACACACACACATTCTTTCTCTCTCTCTTTCTGACCTCTACACACACACTTCTTTCTCTCTCTCTTTCTGACCTCTACACACACACTTCTTTCTGTCCCTCTCTCTCTTTCTGACCTCTACACACACACTTCTTTCTCTCCCTCTCTCTCTTTCTGACCTCTACACACACACTTCTTTCTCTCCCTCTCTCTTTCTGACTTCCACACACACACTTCTTTCTCTCTCTCTTTCTGACCTCTACACACACACTTCTTTCTCTCCCTCTCTCTCTTTCTGACCTCTACACACACACTTCTTTCTGTCCCTCTCTCTCTTTCTGACCTCTACACACACACTTCTTTCTCTCCCTCTCTCTCTTTCTGACCTCTACACACACACTTCTTTCTCTCCCTCTCTCTCTTTCTGACCTATACACACATTCTTTCTCTCCCTCTCTCTCTTTCTGACCTCTACACACATTCTTTCTCTCCCTCGCTCTCTTTCTGACCTCTACACATATCTGACTCTATATGTACACTGACAACACCACAAACCTCCAAGGAGATAGGGATGGAGGGATGGGGTATGTGACTATATGTACACTGACAACACTACAATAAGTGTTTATTTTATTTTTGTTGTTGAGAACACACACACACACACACACTTCTCACCCTTCTCTCTGTTTCAATGTTATATAACGCCATCTCTGTCTTTGTCTCTCTATCTCTCTCTCTCTCTCTGTTTCTCTCCATCTCTCTCAAACTCTTTACTGCTCCTACTATGGTTTAATTGGTGTTTTTGTTGTTGTTTTTTTACCACTGTCTTTGTTACATGTGCATGCCTATTCCTGTTTAATTTTTTATTGCTTGATCGTTACCTCAACATAAATCAAATTTCATGTCTAGTAATCTCTCTCTCTCTCTCTCATTTTCACACACTCTCTCACGCTCTACCCCCTCCCCCCCCCCTTCCCCTCTTAAATTTTCTGCTCTCTTTCTCCTCTACCTGTGTAGCCTTGTGAATGCCGAATTGCGATTATGTCAGCGTGATTATAGTGTGCATGCTGTATGGATGTCAAGATTCCCCCCTTTGTTCTATTTACTCATTCCCCTTCGGAGGCTAGATGAAAAACTAAGCATTGTCTTGCTTACTCTATTACACCCAGAAAATAAAATTCATTCAATTCATTTCAGTTCTTTGTCTCATCATCCCTAAAACACACATATGCGTTTCCATGACACGCGCATTTGTGGGTGAAGGAAGTTCATAATGTGGAGTTTGGATGAAGGCAAAGAGAGAAGCTCAAAATCAACAGCAGGAGAGAGAGAGAGGGAGGGGGGAGATATGGAGATAGAAAGAAGGCTGAAAGAGAAGGAGAGAGAGACAGACAGACAGAGACAGAATGTGAGAGAGATGGAGAAAGAGAGACAGAGATATAGTGATAGATCGAGAGAGAGGGGGAGAGATAGAGAGTGTGGGATAGACATAGAGAAAGAGAGAGAAAGTTAAATACAGAGAGAAAGAGCGACAGAGAAAGCGAGCGAGAGAGACGGACAGACAGACAGACCGAGACAAACAGAGAGAGAGAGAGAGACGAGACGAGACGAGACGAAACGAATTTTTATTTCACCAGGGTAGTGGAGTAAGCATAGCTGCTTCTTTACATCCAGCCCGAGAGAGAGAGAGAGAGAGAGAGAGAGAGAGAGAGAGAGAGCCGCTGACGGACCGACAGAGACACAGACATGCAGGCATACAGACAGACGGGAGTGGGGGTGGAAGTGATGGAGAGGGAAGGGCGTTCCGAACGGCTTCGTCAACAAACGTGTAAACTGTTTCCGTTCACGCCGTTTACATGGGAGAGAAATCCGAGGGCTGGAGGCCAGCTGCTGGCAGAGTGGTGTGCCTTGAATTAGGGTGAGGGCTGGGAAGGCAGGTGGCAGTGATTGTCCAATTGGACCCGGGACGCCAGCCCACCCAATTGGGGAAGGTGAATGTGTTCCTTCAGGGCCCTGTCTCCCTTCACCCTGCGCCCTCCCCCTCACAGCCCCTCCCCCCATCCCCCACCCCTACACTGTCTGTACTTTGTCCTTCATGTCTCTGTTTCCTAGACCTCCTTCACTCTGCATTCCCCACACTGTGTACCTCTGTCCTTAATGTCTCTGTTTCCTAGACCTCCTTCACTCTGCATTCCCCACACTGTGTACCTCTGTCCTTAATGTCTCTGTTTCCTTGATTGTCCTTAATGTCTCTGTTTCCCAGACCTCCTTCACTCTGCATTCCCCACACTGTGTACCTCTGTCCTTAATGTCTCTGTTTCCTTGATTGTCCTTAATGTCTCTGTTTCCTAGACCTCCTTCACTCTGCATTCCCCACACTGTGTACCTCTGTCCTTAATGTCTCTGTTTCCTTGATTGTCCTTAATGTCTCTGTTTCCTTGATTGTCCTTAATGTCTCTGTTTCCCAGACCTCCTTCATCCTGCATTCCCCACACTGTGTACCTCTGTCCTTCATGTCACTGTCTGTTTCCTAATAATAATGATTCATAATTTTTCTATGGCGTGATACCCAGCACCAATGCAGCTCAAAGCACCTTACATCATCCAGTTGACTATAAACATGCCTTAAAAAACACATCAACCGCCATCTGACAATGGAAAACATTCAGTGTGTTCATATGAATGAAAAAGCACACTTAAGAGATGAATCAGATTAGAAAAGCTATGAAGTAAATAAGGCTTAGATTAAAACAAAATGCATTTCATAGAACACACACACACACACTCTCTGTCTCTCTCTCACACGCACACGCACACACACACACACACACACACACACATATATATATATATATATATATATATATATATATATATATATGTCCCTCCATTACACACACACACACACACACACACACACACACATATACACACACTCATACACAGACACACAGACACACACACGCTGACATTAAATATCAACTGCACTAAAAACAAAATTGCATAAGCATAAAGATATTTCTTATTTTCTAACATAGAATTCTGTTCGGACATACTAACATGCCTACACACTTACACACGCGTACCAGAGCACTGTACCCTCACAATCACATGCACGCACGTGCGCACGCACGCACACACACACACACTCACACCCACACACGCCCATTAAAAATAACCAGATAGAAAAAATGCCATCACATCTAAGACCAAAACTACACAAAATACACAATGCATTAAAACAGGACTACAAAAATACTAGTACATCGATACTTATTAACATGCATACCTTGGTTTAACCGTTCCGCCCTGAACAAAAATGCTTACGGAAAAGGTAAGTCTTCAGATCTGAAAGAATGTAGATCAGAGGCATTTCGAAGAGATGAAGGTAGAGAGTTCCACACATGTTTTTCGGATTCACTCAACAGTTCTGAGTTGGTTTTCTTCATACCTATCCAACCGCTTCCAGATTGTCTTTGCTAGTAACTTTAAGTCTGATCCAGCCCTGATCTATGGTGTGCACAAAGGCTCTGTCCTGGGCCCCGTTCTGTTCGCTCTGTACACTGCTCCTCTTTCTGATGTCATTTCTGGCCATTCTGTTCTTCATCACTCTTTTGCTGATGATACTCAGCTACAAAAGTCTGCAGAACCAAACCAAGTACACAGTCTGATTCTGTCAATGCAGGGTTGTATTTTCGATGTTAAATCCTGGATGACATTCAACAAACTAAAGTTGAATGATGACAAAACTGAAGCTATGATTATTTCCTCTGCAAGAATTTCCACATCTACTTCTTTTCCTGCCTCTATTGTGGTTGGTGATACCACAGTTCAGCAAGGAACCTTGGAGTCATTCTTGACTCAAACCTCAGCATACATGCTCAGGTAGTAAATCTGATACGCATAGTCAATTGTGAACTTCGTCGCATCAACTCTATCCGTCAGTATCTTTCTGTTGAAACTACTGAAACTCTTATTTCTGCTTTTGTGCTGTCACGAATTGACTACTGTAATTCTCTTCTCATAGGCTTTTCACAAAATATTCTTCAGCGAATTCAAAAACTTCAAAACAATGCTGCCCGTCTGACTCTCAGAGTCCCACGTACTGATCACATTTTTCCTCACCTCCGCACTCTACATTGGCTCCCCATTGAGGCAAGAATTAAATACAAAGTTGCGTGTCTCTGCTATTCTGCTTTCCACTTCGCAGGACCTACTTATCTTTCTGACCTTATCGGTGTTTACACTCCCACAAGAAATCTCCGCTCTTCCTCTGACGGTTACCTTTTGAAACTTCCTCGCGTCAATACAAGAACCTATGGTGAACATTCTTTCTTCTTTGCTGCTCCTCACATCTGGAATAACATTTCTTATCATATCCGTGCATCTGATTCTATTTCTGCTTTTCGCTCATC
The DNA here is from genome assembly GCF_041734735.1 of Babylonia areolata. Classification (NCBI taxonomy): domain Eukaryota; kingdom Metazoa; phylum Mollusca; class Gastropoda; order Neogastropoda; family Buccinidae; genus Babylonia; species Babylonia areolata. The sequence goes on along the minus strand of NC_134886.1, from coordinate 90,973 downwards.
ACTAAAGACTCATTTTTTAAAAACCTATCTATAAGTAACCTCAGCCTCCTTTTCTCCAACACCACCCATGTCAGCTCACTTTGGATGTATGCAGAGTGGGAAAGGGAGAGTGTGAGTGGGTTGAGGTTTTTTGAGAAAGAGTGGCCATGAATGTTTTATGTTACTGGTAATATTTTTCTTTCATGTAAAGTGCCCTGAGCTCTTAGTGAGAAAGGGCGCTATATAAATGTACAGTATTATTATTATTATTATTATTACTTGGGGAACCTGAGCTCTGAAAGACCTATTTCCAGTACATTTCAGATTGGTCCTTGGAACTTTAAGCAGCTTTTCAGAACTGGATCTTAATGTTCTGTGCGGTTCATATGTTTCCAATACAGAGGAGAGATACAATGGAAGAGACTTGTCAAAATGTTTGAAGGCGAGTGTTGCTAACTTATAGTGAATGCGGGACTCAATCGGTTCAGCAGAGGTGCAACATGATCAGATTTCTTTTTGGCGAGAACAAGTCCTAGACCTCCTTCACCCTGCATTCCGTACACTGTGTACCTCTGTCCTTCATGTCACTGTCTGTTTCCCAGACCTCCTTCACCCTGCATTCCGTACACTGTGTACCTCTGTCCTTCATGTCACTGTCTGTTTCCCAGACCTCCTTCACCCTGCATTCCGTACACTGTGTACCTCTGTCCTTCATGTCACTGTCTGTTTCCCAGACCTCCTTCACCCTGCATTCCGTACACTGTGTACCTCTGTCCTTAATGTCTGTGTTTCCCAGACCTCCTTCATCCTGCATTCTCCACACTGTGTACCTCTGTCCTTCATGTCACTGTCTGTTTCCCAGACCTCCTTCATCCTGCATTCTCCACACTGTGTACCTCTGTCCTTCATGTCACTGTCTGTTTCCCAGACCTCCTTCATCCTGCATTCTCCACACTGTGTACCTCTGTCCTTCATGTCACTGTCTGTTTCCCAGACCTCCTTCACCCTGCATTCCCCACACTGTGTACCTCTGTCCTTCATGTCACTGTCTGTTTCCCAGACCTCCTTCACCCTGCATTCCCCACACTGTGTACCTCTGTCCTTCATGTCACTGTCTGTTTCCCAGACCTCCTTCACCCTGCATTCTCCACACTGTGTACCTCTGTCCTTAATGTCTGTGTTTCCTAGACCTCCTTCATCCTGCATTCTCCACACTGTGTACCTCTGTCCTTAATGTCTGTGTTTCACAGACCTCCTTCACCCTGCATTCTCCACACTGTGTACCTCTGTCCTTAATGTCTGTGTTTCACAGACCTCCTTCACCCTGCATTCCGTACACTGTGTACCTCTGTCCTTAATGTCTGTGTTTCACAGACCTCCTTCACCCTGCATTCCGTACACTGTGTACCTCTGTCCTTAATGTCTGTGTTTCACAGACCTCCTTCATCCTGCATTCCGTACACTGTGTACCTCTGTCCTTAATGTCTGTGTTTCACAGACCTCCTTCACCCTGCATTCCGTACACTGTGTACCTCTGTCCTTCATGTCTGTGTTTCCTAGACCTCCTTCACCCTGCATTCCGTACACTGTGTACCTCTGTCCTTCATGTCACTGTCTGTTTCCCAGACCTCCTTCACCCTGCATTCCGTACACTGTGTACCTCTGTCCTTAATGTCTGTGTTTCCCAGACCTCCTTCACCCTGCATTCCCCACACTGTGTACCTCTGTCCTTAATGTCTGTGTTTCCCAGACCTCCTTCATCCTGCATTCCGTACACTGTGTACCTCTGTCCTTCATGTCACTGTCTGTTTCCCAGACCTCCTTCATCCTGCATTCCCCACACTGTGTACCTCTGTCCTTCATGTCTGTGTTTCCCAGACCTCCTTCACCCTGCATTCCGTACACTGTGTACCTCTGTCCTTCATGTCACTGTCTGTTTCCCAGACCTCCTTCACCCTGCATTCCGTACACTGTGTACCTCTGTCCTTCATGTCACTGTCTGTTTCCCAGACCTCCTTCACCCTGCATTCCGTACACTGTGTACCTCTGTCCTTAATGTCTGTGTTTCCTAGACCTCCTTCATCCTGCATTCTCCACACTGTGTACCTCTGTCCTTCATGTCACTGTCTGTTTCCCAGACCTCCTTCACCCTGCATTCCCCACACTGTGTACCTCTGTCCTTAATGTCTGTGTTTCCTAGACCTCCTTCATCCTGCATTCCGTACACTGTGTACCTCTGTCCTTAATGTCTCTGTTTCCCAGACCTCCTTCATCCTGCATTCTCCACACTGTGTACCTCTGTCCTTAATGTCTGTGTTTCCCAGACCTCCTTCACCCTGCATTCCCCACACTGTGTACCTCTGTCCTTCATGTCACTGTCTGTTTCCCAGACCTCCTTCACCCTGCATTCTCCACACTGTGTACCTCTGTCCTTCATGTCACTGTCTGTTTCCCAGACCTCCTTCATCCTGCATTCTCCACACTGTGTACCTCTGTCCTTAATGTCTGTGTTTCCCAGACCTCCTTCACCCTGCATTCTCCACACTGTGTACCTCTGTCCTTAATGTCTCTGTTTCCCAGACCTCCTTCATCCTGCATTCTCCACACTGTGTACCTCTGTCCTTCATGTCTGTGTTTCCTAGACCTCCTTCACCCTGCATTCTCCACACTGTGTACCTCTGTCCTTAATGTCTGTGTTTCCTAGACCTCCTTCACCCTGCATTCTCCACACTGTGTACCTCTGTCCTTAATGTCTGTGTTTCCTAGACCTCCTTCACCCTGCATTCTCCACACTGTGTACCTCTGTCCTTCATGTCACTGTCTGTTTCCCAGACCTCCTTCACCCTGCATTCTCCACACTGTGTACCTCTGTCCTTCATGTCACTGTCTGTTTCCCAGACCTCCTTCACCCTGCATTCTCCACACTGTGTACCTCTGTCCTTCATGTCTGTGTTTCCCAGACCTCCTTCACCCTGCATTCTCCACACTGTGTACCTCTGTCCTTCATGTCTGTGTTTCCCAGACCTCCTTCACCCTGCATTCCCCTCTGACTATCAATGGCACCTTTCCCTCTGACCATCAATGACATCTTTCCCTCTGACCATCAATGGCACCTCTCCCTCTGACCATCCATGACATCTTTCCCTCTGACCATCCATGACATCTTTTCCTCTGACCATCCATGGCATCTTTCCCTCTGACCATCAATGGCATCTTTCCCTCTGACCATCAATGCCACCTTTCCCTCTGACCATCCATGACATCTTTCCCTCTGACCATCCATGGCATCTTTCCCTCTGACCATCAATGGCACCTTTCCCTCTGACCATCCATGACATCTTTCCCTCAGACCATCCATGACATCTTTTCCTCTGACCATCAATGACATATTTTCCTCTGACCATCCATGGCATGTTTCCCTCTGACCATCCATGACATCTTTCCCTCTGACCATCAATGGCATCTTTTCCTCTGACCACCAATGGCATCTTTCCCTCTGACCATCCATGGCATCTTTCCCTCTGACCATCCATGGTATCTTTCCTTCTGACCATCCATGGCATCTTTCCCTCTGACCATCAATTGCATCTTTCCTTCTGACCATCCATGGTATCTTTCCCTCTGACCATCAATGGCATCTTTCCCTCTGACCATCAATGACATCTTTTCCTCTGACCATCCATGGTATCTTTCCCTCTGACCATCCATGGCACCTTTCCCTCTGACCATCAATGGCACCTTTCCCTCTGACCATCCATGGTATCTTTCCCTCTGACCATCAATGGCACCTTTCCCTCTGACCATCCATGGCATGTTTCCCTCTGACCATCAATTGCATCTTTCCCTCTGACCATCCATGGTATCTTTCCCTCTGACCATCAATGGCACCTTTCCCTCTGACCATCCATGACATCTTTCCCTCAGACCATCCATGACATCTTTTCCTCTGACCATCAATGACATATTTTCCTCTGACCATCCATGGCATGTTTCCCTCTGACCATCCATGACATCTTTTCCTCTGACCATCAATGGCATCTTTTCCTCTGACCACCAATGGCATCTTTCCCTCTGACCATCCATGGCATCTTTCCCTCTGACCATCCATGGCATCTTTCCCTCTGACCATCCATGGTATCTTTCCTTCTGACCATCCATGGCATCTTTCCCTCTGACCATCAATTGCATCTTTCCTTCTGACCATCCATGGTATCTTTCCCTCTGACCATCAATGGCATCTTTCCCTCTGACCATCAATGACATCTTTTCCTCTGACCATCCATGGTATCTTTCCCTCTGACCATCCATGGCACCTTTCCCTCTGACCATCAATGGCACCTTTCCCTCTGACCATCCATGGTATCTTTCCCTCTGACCATCAATGGCACCTTTCCCTCTGACCATCCATGGCATGTTTCCCTCTGACCATCAATTGCATCTTTCCCTCTGACCATCCATGGTATCTTTCCCTCTGACCATCAATGGCACCTTTCCCTCTGACCGATCAATCCATGGTGAACAAGGAATACAGCAGCTTACAACTTTTCAAACAGGTGTCAGAAATGTGATACGTCCATTTTTCATAATAGAGTTATCACTCAATTTTTCACAAACATACAAACACACACACACAAGCTGAGTGTGTCTTCACGGTGTGTTTCTGCCCGTGCGTGATGGATTTCAGCATAATTATAATCACGGTGTGTTTCTGCCCGTGCGTGATGGATTTCAGTATGATTATATTCACGGTATGTTTCTGCCCGTGCGTGATGGTTTTCAGCATAATTATATTCACGGTATGTTTCTGCCCGTGCGTGATGGATTTCAGCATGAATATATTCATGCACTACACTCTGAAGAAACATTATCATCACGTGACCGTGCTATTTGTTTCATTGATTATGATTGCAATGGTGCTTTGAACATTATTTAATGTCTTTGAAAACATGCTGATTGTATGGAAAAAGATAATATATTTGATCAAACATGATGAAATTTACTGGTATGAAAAAGAATGCAAATTAGGTAAGGCAACGGCAAAAAGATTACTTTCAGAGAAAAAAAGGGTAAATGATGACAGTGATACTTATTGTGTAGCAAGGAGAGAATATGTTAAAAAATGTTACAAAGAAAAGAAAAACCTTGTAATGATATGTTGTTGTAAAAAAACTTACCCCTTCAGTAAATAATCAAAGAGAATTCTGGAAAACTATCAATCTGGTATTCTTTAAAAGAAGGCAAGTTTAAAAGAGATGAACAACTAGTTGATAACTGGTTTAAGTATTTTAAAGGTCTGCTTGAATCAGGAGCAACAACACAAGTAAATAGTACAGCCGACGATGATAATGTTATATATAACAATGACGCTGGTCTAGAGGAGAATAGTCCCAAGAACAGTCCGATATCAAAAGAAGTGTTGCTTGCTGTAAGAGGGATAGAGAATGGTAAAGCTGCCACTCCCGGTGACGTCATTGGGGAAATGGCAAAATAGGCAAAGGACAAAGTGGATGATTTAAAAAAAAGGTTTCAATGCGGTTTTTTCTTTTTTACAAGGGTACTTAGCAAAATAGTTGGTGTGACTGTTGTTCGTGACAAATAACATATATACAGTACAGTTATAATCAACAGGCTTCTAGAATGGGGAAAATAATTCAATTTGACAGGTGGGCACCAGGCAGGGTGTAAAAGGGCTATCTGCTGTTATCATGTTCACACTGCTAGCAGAAGCAGTTTTGTCTGAATCATAAATTTTATGTTGCATTGATTAATTTGGAAAAGGCTTTCAATTCTGTAGATAGAAAATGACTGTGCCTGTACTCTGGAAGAATGGTGTCAAAGGTAAGCTTATGGGTGCATTCATAGCACGTGTGTCAAAGCATGAGTCAGATGTGGTGCTAAATTGATCACATAAACTGTATGAAACAAGGAGATGCCTGTAGTCCTGTGTTTTTTTTCTTTAACCACCAACGACATACCATTAGAACTCACTTCACTATCACTTCTCCCCCCATCTATTCACTGACGGGTGGAATAATGAAAAACAACAACAAAACAACCTACCCCCCTCTATTCCTTCACTGACGGGTGGAATAATGAAAAACAACAACAAAACAACCTACCCCCCTCGATTCCTCCATTGACGGGTAGAATAATGAAAAACAACAACAAAACAACCTACCCCCCTCTATTCCTTCACTGACGGGTGGAATAATGAAGAACAACAACAAAACAACCTACCCCCCTCTATTCCTTCACTGACGGGTGGAATAATGAAAAACAACAACAAAACAACCTACCCCCCTCTATTCCTTCACTGACGGGTGGAATAATGAAAAACAACAACAAAACTGCCTACCCCCCTCTCTTCCTTCACTGACAGTGGAATAATGAAAAACAACAACAAAACTGCCTACCCCCCTCTCTTCCTTCACTGACAGTGGAATAATGAAAAACAACAACAAAACAGCCTACCCCCCTCTCTTCCTTCACTGACAGTGGAATAATGAAAAACAACAACAAAACTGCCTACCCCCCTCTCTTCCTTCACTGACGGGTGGAATAATGAAAAACAACAACTAAACAACCTACTCCACTCTATTCCTTCATTGACGGGTAGAATAATGAAAAACAACAACAAAACAACCTACTCCCCTCTCTTCCTTCACTGACGGGTGGAATAATGAAAAACAACAACAAAACAACCTACCCCCCTCTATTCCTTCACTGACGGGTGGAATAATGAAAAACAACAAAACAACCTACCCCCCTGTGTTCCTTCACTGACGGGTGGAATAATGAAAAACAACAAAACAACCTACCCCCCTGTGTTCCTTCACTGACGGGTGGAATAATGAATAACAACAACAAAACAACCTACCCCCCTGTGTTCCTTCACTGACGGGTGGAATAATGAAAAACAACAAAACAACCTACCCCCCTGTGTTCCTTCACTGACGGGTGGAATAATGAAAAACAACAAAACAACCTACCCCCCTGTGTTCCTTCACTCACGGGTGGAATAATGAAAAACAACAACAAAACAACCTACCCCCCTGTGTTCCTTCACTGACGGGTGGAATGCTGTAAAAAACAGTTCACTCCCCCCCTTCCTTCACTGACAGGTATTAAAAAAGCCACCCCTTTCCTCCCTGTCTTCACTGACAGGTATTAAAAAAGCCACCCCTTTCCCCCCTTCCTTCACTGACAGGTATTAAAAAAAGCCACCCCTTTCCTCCCTGTCTTCACTGACAGGTATTAAAAAAGCCACCCCTTTCCCCCCTTCCTTCACTGACAGGTATTAAAAAAAGCCACCCCTTTCCTCCCTGTCTTCACTGACAGGTATTAAAAAAGCCACCCCTTTCCTCCCTGTCTTCACTGACAGGTATTAAAAAAAGCCACCCCTTTCCTCCCTGTCTTCACTGACAGGTATTAAAAAAGCCACCCCTTTCCTCCCTGTCTTCACTGACAGGTATTAAAAAAAGCCACCCCTTTCCTCCCTGTCTTCACTGACAGGTATTAAAAAAAGCCACCCCTTTCCTCCCTGTCTTCACTGACAGGTATTAAAAAAAAGCCACCCCTTTCCTCCCTGTCTTCACTGACAGGTATTAAAAAAGCCACCCCTTTCCTCCCTTCCTTCACTGACAGGTATTAAAAAAGCCACCCCTTTCCTCCCTGTCTTCACTGACAGGTATTGTAAAGCCACCCCTTTCCCCCCTTCCTTCACTGACAGGTATTAAAAAAGCCACCCCTTTCCTCCCTTCCTTTACTGACAGGTATTAAAAAAGCCACCCCTTTCCTCCCTGTCTTCACTGACGGGTGGAACGCTGTAAAAACCCAGCTCCTTCCTCCCTCTCTCACCGAGACGTGGCTTCAGCCCAGTGGTGAGGAGGCCAAGTGTAGTGATCTGGCTGCACCCGGGTATAAAACCCTCAGCTTCCCAAGTTAAGGTCATCACGTGGTGGCGGCATTGCATTTGTGGTCTCCAACACTCTCTCCCCGTCGATCTCAACAACCTTTGATTTTTCCTTTCCTCATTCCTCGTTTGAACTGACACACCTTGCCATGTCCTTGCCCCAGTCTTCCTTTCATGTTTTCTGCCTCGACCGACTCACCTCTGACCACTACTCTGTTCTGACCAAATTGAACATCTGCGCTCCGCCTACTCCTCGATATGTTGTGAAGGAACATTGCCTTCATCAACACACAAAGCTTCAAAGCTGATCTGCTGTCTGGTCTTCTGTCATCAGCCTCTCCTTCTGCTGAACACTTCCATCAAGTTCTCCTGGAAACGCTCAACCACCACGTCCCTGCGACTCATGCAAGATATCCAGTCGCCCACCCTCACCCTGGTTCCCAGCAGTTGGTTCCTGGCTTCTTGAGGTCAAGCGGGAGATGAGGAGAGAGGAGAGACAGTGGCTGAAGACTGGTCTACATATCCACAAGCAAATTTTGCAGTCTGCTAATAAGTCTGTAAATACAATCGTGCAGCAAGCAAAATCTGTATTTTTCAATGCCAAAATTCTAGCATGCTCCAGTTCAAAACAGCTATTCAGTGTTACAGACACTGTAATGGGAAGAATGAAGTCATCTCCACTTCCATCAGCTGTCCACCCACCTGACCTACCACAGAAATTTAGTGACTTTTTCATCGGCAAAATTAGAACCATCCGTGACAATCTAGATTCACAGTCAGTACCTTTGCCGGATGTCCACCATGAATCTTTCTCTGGTATTCCTTTCTCTGGCTTTGAGCCTGTGACAGACAGTGTTGTGAAAGAAGTCATTAAAAAAAATCGCTATAAAGACATGCGAACTGGACACACTACCATCCTCTTTGCTGTCTGCCGTCATTGATGATATGTTGCCATACATGACATCAGTTGTAAATGAATTCCTGATCTCAGGTTCTTTCCCTTTGCTGTTCAAACTGCAATTGTCAGGCCCCTGCTGAAGAAACCCTCCCTGGATGCTGAAAACTTGAAAAACTACAGACCTGTTTCAAACTTATCCTTTCTTTCTAAGATTATCGAAAAAATTATTCCCCTCCAATTCCGCGACCACCTAAACCGCTACAACATACTCTACTCTCTGCAGTCTGCATACCGTACTACTCACAGTCCTGAAACTGCTCTTTTTAAGATAGTTAACGATCTTCTCACTGCCCTTGACGACGGTCGAATTTCCCAACTGTCTCTCCTGGACTTGTCTGCCGCTTTTGACACCATGGATCACTGTTCTCTTCTGTCTCGTCTTCACTTTACTTTTGGCATATCTGGCAAAACGCTGTCATGGTTTCAATCTTATCTCTCCGGTTGCACACAAGTTGTTTCTGTCAATGGTTTCTCTTCTCATCCAGGTGCCCTACAATATCGTGTCCTTCAAGGATCCGTGTTGAGCCCCATTCTCTTTGTCTTTTATACACATCCTGTCTCTGACATTTCTCAGCTTCCTGCTGTTATCCATCATACACAACTATATATTTCAGACATTAAACATGGATGGCAAACAACAAACTTAAGCTGAACAATGACAAAACGGAAATGATTTTCACTGCGCCCAAAAGACTTCTGTCCATTGATTCTGTTCCCACTTTGGTTAAATTGGATAACTGCCTCATTCAGACGTCTACGACCGTGCACAACCTGGGTGTCACACTTGATCAGACACTGTCGTTTCACCATCATGTTTCCTCTGTATGTCGTGCGTGCTGCTTGGAGCTCCGCTGCATTGGTTCTGTTCGTCATCTTCTTTCTGAAGAGGCCACCGAAACTCTTGTTTCTGCTTTTGTTCTCTCAAGACTGGATTATTGTAATTCTCTCCTTGCTGGCTGTCCTTAGAATCTTCTCTTTCGACTTCAAAAGGTGCAGAACAATGCTGCTCGTCTAGTCATGAGACGCTCTAAATCTACCCATATCACTCCCTTTGTTCTCTTCATTGGCTCCCTGTCGAGAAACGAATTGAATATAAACGGTCTCTGCTGTGCTTTAAATTTCTGAACAGTCTCACTCCTTCCTATCTTACAGATCTTCTACATCTGTACACTCCATGGCGACAGTTGCGCTCCTCATCTGACACTCACCCTCTCTGTATCCTGCGCTTTAATACCAAGACCGCGGGCCAACGTTCATTCTCTTTCCAGGCCCCGTCCTCGTGGAATAAGATCCCCATTTCCCTCTGCAGTTCGGTTTCTCTGTCAACTTCAAATCTTCTCTTAAAACTATTCTTTTCACATCCTGATTGGCATCTCTATTTCATTCCTCTCCAGTTTGTGTGTCCCTTCTGTGTGTGTGTCTGTTGTGTGCGTGATAAGAGAATGGCAAAATCGTGGTGCACGTGGTGACTGTCCCTTGATGCCTGTGCTGTTTCGTCCCAGTATACTTGTCCTATATATATTCTTGTTTTTGTAAGCGCTTAGGGCTTTGGTAAGATTAAACGCCATAAATACCCATTATCATTATTATTATTATTACCGTAAAAACACTTTACTCCTCCCTTCCTTCATTGACGGGTGTTAAAAAAGCCACCCCCTTCCTCCTTGTCTTCACTGATGGGTGGAATGCTGAAAAAACCCACCTCTTTCCTCTCTCTCTTAATTGACGGGTGGAATACCGTAAAAACACTTTACTACTCCCTTCCTTCATTGACAGGTGTTAAAAAAGCCACCCCCTTCCTCCCTCTCTTAACTGACGGGTGGAATACCGTAAAAACACTTTACTACTCCCTTCCTTCATTGACAGGTGTTAAAAAAGCCACCCCCTTCCTCCCTCTCTTAACTGACGGGTGGAATACCGTAAAAACACTTTACTACTCCCTTCCTTCATTGACACGTGTTAAAAAAGCCACCCCCTTCCTCCCTCTCTTAACTGACGGGTGGAATACCGTAAAAACACTTTACTACTCCCTTCCTTCATTGACAGGTGTTAAAAAAGCCACCCCCTTCCTCCCTCTCTTAACTGACGGGTGGAATACCGTAAAAACACTTTACTACTCCCTGTCTTCACCGTCAGGTGGAATGCTGTAAAAACCCACTCCTTACTCCCTCTCTTAACTGACGGGTGGAATATTGTAAAAACATTTGACTCCTACCTGTCTTCATTGTCAGGTGAAATGCTGTCCATTGACATGGACCAGTGTGGGCCGGCCCCGCAAGGGAGCAAACACAGTGTGCAAGCAATACGTTGTCAATGAAGCGGAAAATGAGTGGCCCCCAACCCTGTTTGGACACAGCGCTGACCGAGGCTCTGTCTGTTTGCCTACCTACCTTCCCTGCTGGGACGCCAATTGTCCTTCACCCTCCTCCCCACCCACCCATCCCCTCCCAAGGCTCAAACCTCTCCCTCTTCGAATCGGAATGTGAACATTTCTTACTCATCAACACCTCTATTTCCCCCCCACCCCCAAGTAAAGAGCGCCAGGTCATTACCGTCACTAGATGACTTGAACGGTAGCGGAGAAGTCTTTTCTTTCTCTACTCCTGGCGTTGTTTTGGTAATGACACTTCAAGCGGTCGGGAAAACCATTCCTACGCCACGACCGACGACCGACCGACCACTGTTGTGTAATGACGCTGAGCTGACGGGAGGAAACAGTACAGCAGTGCCTGACCTGGCTAGCCATTTCCTTTATGAAAACACTCCTCACTACTGGTTGGGGAAGGGGTGGGAGAGGGGAGTGGAGGGGGCATGGCGGGGGTGGGGTGGGGGATTGAAGCGAGAAGAATCCACTGGTCGGAAATTGTTCGATTTGGCGGCGGATGAAGGCGAGAAGCAGCATGTGGATTGTACGCAAACAGAGGTTCTCTCCCCTAGCCTGGCTGTCCCGTGGAAATCCGATTGGTTGGAATGTCTCACCAAACAGTGCTCCCCTGCCAACCCTTGCCGAGGAGATGGTGGATGGGGAAGGTGGTGGATAGAGTGTGTGTGTGTGTGTGTGTGTGTGTGTGGAGGGAGGGGGTGCAGATCGGTTCGTAGCTCAGTTCGTTCCTTTCCTGATGTCGGTGGACGCTGCAGGTCCCGGGCATTGGGAGGGAGGGAATTCCACACTTTCTGAGGTTCTCCTTTTCGCACTTTGCCAGAAAGCGTACTGCAAGCGTACTGTTGCCAGAAAGCGTACTGCAAGCGTACTTTTGCCAGAAAGCGTGCTGCAAGCGTACCGTTGCCAGAAAGCGTACTGCAAGCGTACTGTTGCCAGAAAGCGTACTGTTGCCAGAAAGCGTGCTGCAAGCGTACCGTTGCCAGAAAGCGCGGCCAGAGTGAAAAAGCACATGACACAAGAGGCATCATCGCAATGCATCAACCTCAACCTTGGAATTACATCAAACAACGTTCTATTATATATGCACACATTGCAATGCATCAACCTCAACCTTGGAATTACATCAAACAACGTTCTATTATGGTTCTTTGTCGTCGATGCTTCTGTAACTGGTCTTTTTTACAGGCAGGGTAGTTAGCCCTACGCAAACCCCTTTATCAGGGCGAGGTGATCCTGCCTTAGTCGCCTCTTACGACATGCATAGCAGGGCAGTGGGTCTATTCTATCAGTGCCCAACCCACAGGGCAAACAGCTGGAGGCGAGATACCGAGGCAGAGCTGAAGCAGCAAGGGACCAACTGGACTGGAATGGCCAGAACAGCCCAGAACAGAGTATGATGGCGAGGGGTCGTCGATGGCCTATGTTCCACCAGGAGCGATGGGCAAAATGAATGAATGAACGTTCTATTATATATACACACATTGCAATGCATCAACCTCAACCTTGGAATTACATCAAACAACGTTCTATTATATATACACACATTGCAATGCATCAACCTCAACCTCGGAATTACATCAAACAACATTCTATTATATATACACACATTGCAATGCATCAACCTCAACCTCGGAATTACATCAAACAACAATGTCTTATTATATATATACATTCGCACACACTGGGTTGAAAAAAAAATGTCAAGAAAAGAATGAAATGAGAAATTTGGTTTCGTAAATCTCTTGCTCAAAATCATTTCAGGGATTTAATTAACGATTGGCTTCATATTTTATTTTGAAGACAGCAGATTTAGAACATCAACGGATTAACCAAAAAGCAAACCAGTCACAGATAACATTCAATTAATCTGGACACATCCGGTTCTTGCATTCCTGTTTCCGTATTGCACAAACTAAGAACTGCAATTGTGTTGAAACGCGAAAAAAAAAGAAAGAAAGAAAGAAAGAGCAAAATATATTTCGTGATCTATCCTTAATATATGATGAGCTGAGGTATAAACATATTGCATAATGATCGTCGTATTTTTTTTATCTAGATTTAAGGGCTTCCTGTTTTGTCATCTGCATCATATCCACAAACTATGACGATTATCCACAAGCTATTGTAAAACATTTCCATGTATCAATAGACTGTTAAATCTTTACATAAATGGCAATGAAGAAGAACAAGAAAAAGGGAGAACAAGAACAGGAACAAGTGTGTAAGTGATGTATGTATACGTATGTCTTGATTTAGCTTATCTGTGTACACGTCTGATATTAAAAGAAACATCTAAACCTGTTCTTGTACATTACTTTAATATGATTATGTGATAACGTGTCATGGAATCACAAGCGGAATGTGGTATGGAATCAATAAGGGAGTGATTTCTCGTAATGCTATGGCAAAATATTCTTACCCAAAGATTGAATTGAAAAGAATACAGAAAAAAGAACAAGAATGACAATCACTACCACCACAACTACCCCAGTCTTAACCCATACACCACCACTCTCCCCTCACAGCCCCCCCCCACCCCTCCCACACACACAGCCTGTCCACAGAAAGATTTAACCTTCTATGAGGAGGAGAACAGCCGGAACACCCCTCCCACACACACACCCTGTCCACAGAAGGATTTAACCTTCTATGAGGAGGAGAACAGCCGGAACACCCCTCCCACACACACACCCTGTCCACAGAAATATTTAACCTTCTATGAGGAGAACAGCCGGAACACCCCTCCCACACACACACCCTGTCCACAGAAGGATTTAACCTTCTATGAGGAGAACAGCCGGAACACCCCTCCCACACACACACCCTGTCCACAGAAGGATTTAACCTTCTATGAGGAGAAGGACAGCCGGAACACCCCTCCCACACACACACCCTGTCCACAGAAAGAATTAACCTTCTATGAGGAGGAGAACAGCCGGAACACCCCTCCCACACACACACCCTGTCCACAGAAATATTTAACCTTCTATGAGGAGAACAGCCGGAACACCCCTCCCACACACACACCCTGTCCACAGAAGGATTTAACCTTCTATGAGGAGGAGAACAGCCGGAACACCCCTCCCACACACACACCCTGTCCACAGAAATATTTAACCTTCTATGAGGAGGAGAACAGCCGGAACACCCCTCCCACACACACACCCTGTCCACAGAAAGATTTAACCTTCTATGAGAACAGCCGGAACACCCCTCCCACACACACACCCTGTCCACAGAAAGATTTAACCTTCTATGAGGAGGAGAACAGCCGGAACACCCCTCCCACACACACACCCTGTCCACAGAAAGATTTAACCTTCTATGAGGAGGACAGCCGGAACACCCCTCCCACACACACACCCTGTCCACAGAAAGATTTAACCTTCTATGAGGAGGAGGACAGCCGGAACACCCCTCCCACACACACACCCTGTCCACAGAAAGATTTAACCTTCTATGAGGAGGAGAACAGCCGGAACACCCCTCCCACACACACACCCTGTCCACAGAAGGATTTAACCTTCTATGAGGAGGAGGACAGCCGGAACACCCCTCCCACACACACACCCTGTCCACAGAAAGATTTAACCTTCTATGAGGAGAACAGCCGGAACACCCCTCCCACACACACACCCTGTCCACAGAAAGATTTAACCTTCTATGAGGAGAACAGCCGGAACACCCCTCCCACACACACAGCCTGTCCACAGAAAGATTTAACCTTCTATGAGGAGAACAGCCGGAACACCCCTCCCACACACACACCCTGTCCACAGAAAGATTTAACCTTCTATGAGGAGAACAGCCGGAACACCCCTCCCACACACACACCCTGTCCACAGAAGGATTTAACCTTCTATGAGGAGAACAGCCGGAACAGTACCAGGCGCCAGCAGGGGGATAAGAACTGACTGGCATCATCCTGAGATAACAGCTGACTGACATCATCCTGAGATAAGAACTGACTGGCATCATCCTGAGATAACAGCTGACTGGCATCATCCTGAGATAACAGCTGACTGGCATCATCCTGAGATAAGAACTGACTAGCATCATCCTGAGATAACAGCTGACTGATATCATCCTGAGATAAGAACTGACTGGCATCATCCTGAGATAACAGCTGACTGGCATCATCCTGAGATAACAGCTGACTGGCATCATCCTGAGATAAGAACTGACTGGCATCATCCTGAGATAACAGCTGACTGGCATCATCCTGAGATAAGAACTGACTGGCATCATCCTGAGATAAGAACTGACTAGCATCATCCTGAGATAACAGCTGA
The DNA here is from genome assembly GCF_041734735.1 of Babylonia areolata. Classification (NCBI taxonomy): domain Eukaryota; kingdom Metazoa; phylum Mollusca; class Gastropoda; order Neogastropoda; family Buccinidae; genus Babylonia; species Babylonia areolata. The sequence continues at coordinate 75,449 of NC_134886.1, read as the reverse complement.
CTGACATCATCCTGAGATAACAGCTGACTGGCATCATCTTGAGATAACAGCTGACTGACATCATCCTGAGATAACAGCTGACTGGCATCATCCTGAGATAAGAACTGACTGGCATCATCCTGAGATAAGAACTGACTGGCATCATCCTGAGATAACAGCTGACTGACATCATCCTGAGATAACAGCTGACTGACATCATCCTGAGATAAGAACTGACTGGCATCATCCTGAGATAAGAACTGACTGGCATCATCCTGAGATAACAGCTGACTGGCATCATCCTGAGATAACAGCTGACTGGCATCATCCTGAGATAACAGCTGACTGACATCATCCTGAGATAAGAACTGACTGGCATCATCCTGAGATAAGAGCTGACTGGCATCATCCTGAGATAAGAACTGACTGACATCATCCTGAGATAAGAACTGACTGGCATCATCCTGAGATAAGAGCTGACTGGCATCATCCTGAGATAAAAGCTGACTGACATCATCCTGAGATAATCGCTGACTGACATCATTCTGAGATAACAGCTGACTCATATCATCCTGAGATAACAACTGGCTGATATCATCCTGAGATAAGAGCTGACTGACATCATCTTGAGATCAGAGCTGACTGGCATTATCCTGAGATAAGAAATGAAAAGCATTATCCTCAGATAATAGCTGACTGACATCATCCTGAGATAAGAGCTGACTGACATCATCTTGAGATCAGAGCTGACTGGCATTATCCTGAGATAAGAAATGAAAAGCATTATCCTCAGATAATAGCTGACTGACATCATCCTGAGATAAGAGCTGACTGACATCATCCTGAGATAACAGCTGACTGGCATCATCCTGAGATCATCTGAGATAAGAGCTGACTGATATCATCCTGGTGGTGGTGTGTCCATCGAGATCGATGATGACCATCGTTGTCATCCAGCTGGGGGATGGGGGGAGGGTGGTGGTGGGGTTGGGGGGAGGATGCTCATGAATCTATCTGTGAATGCGCAGATGGCTGAATAGTCCAATCTGCGCACGAAATGTTCGCTGACAGTTGGGGCAGACAAAGACAGGCATACCATTGTCAGGGAGCTTGTTTGCCCGTGACTTTCTGGCCTGCCTCTTCTGAACAGCTGCAGCAGTCCTGTTGGCCTCACACAACTTGGCGCCTTTGTGCACAGCAGCGCGCCATTTGTCACGGTCCACTGCAGATTCCTCCCAGGAGTCAGGGTTGATATCAAACGCTTTCAGAGAGACTTTCAGAGTATCTCTGAAGCGCTTCTTCTGACCTCCGTGTGATTTCTTCCCTTGTTGCAGCTCGCCATAGAAGAGCCTTTTGGGCAGCCAATGGTCTGGCATGCGCGCCACGTGTCCAGCCCAGCGAAGCTGGGACTGCATCAGGATGATGAAGATGCTGGGAAGGGTGGCTTTTGCGAGCACCTCTGTGTCTGGGGTCCTGTCTTGCCACTTGATGTTCAGTAGCTTCCTGAGGCATGTTGTGTGGAAGTGATTCAGCTTCTTAGCATGTCGTTGGTACACTGTCCAAGTTTCGCAGGCGTACAGTAGTGTGGGGAGAACTACTGCTCTGTAGACCTTTAGCTTGGTCTCAAGACTAATGCCTCTTCTGTTCCAGACATTTGCATTGAGTCTACCAAAACTTGCGCTTGCTCTTGCAATCCTGACGTTCACTTCATCGTCGATGGTCGCATTTCGTGACAGTGTGCTGCCAAGGTATGTGAACCGCTCCACCGCACTGAGTCTCTGACCGTTGACTGTGATGTTGGGCTCAACGTAGGGTTTCCCTGGGGCTGGCTGATGGAGAACTTCAGTTTTCCTCGTGCTGATGGTAAGGCCGAAGTTCCTGCTGGCAGTGGCAAACTTGTCGGCGCTGAGTTGCATGTCAGCTTCAGATCCAGCGTTGAGGGCACAATCATCAGCAAACAAAAAGTCTCTGATGATGTCTGTCATGACCGTTTTTGCTTGAAGCCTTCTGAGGTTAAACAACTTACCATCTGTTCGGTACTTTAGGCTGATTCCAACATCGCCATCTCTGAAGGCATCAGTAAGCATTGCAGAGAACATGAGGCTGAACAGCGTTGGAGCCAGGACGCAGCCTTGTTTGACACCATTTGTGACAGCAAAAGGAGCAGATGTTTCGCCACTGTCCTGGACTCGAGCCTGCATGCCTTCATGGAATTGGCTGACCAAGGAAATAAATTTCCGAGGGCATCCGTACTTGGCCATGATCTTCCACAGTCCCTCTCTACTCACGGTGTCGAAGGCCTTAGTGAGGTCGACATAGGTGGCGAACAGATCAGCATTTTGCTCCTGACATTTCTCTTGCAGCTGCCTTGCAGCAAACACCATGTTGGTGGTTCCTCGCTCTTTCCGGAATCCACATTGGCTCTCAGGCAAATGACCTTGGTCAAGATGTGCTGTGAGGCGGTTTAGTAGGACCCTGGCAAGTATCTTGCCTGCAATGGAGAGCAAGGAAATGCCCCGATGGTTATCACAGGCTTGCCGGTTCCCCTTTCGCTTGTACAAGTGAATGATAGATGCATCTTTGAAATCCTGGGGAATCGTCTCTTCTTTCCACATGAGTGAGTACAGCTGATGGAGCTTCTCAGTCAGCACAGTGCCTCCATCCTTGTAGACCTCTGCTGGTATGGAGTCTGAGCCAGGTGCTTTGCCACTGGATAGCAGACGGATTGCTTTCTGGGTCTCAAGAAGTGTTGGCGGATCGTCCAGTGCTTCGTTGATGGGGACTTGTGGGAGACGGTCTATGGCTTCATCATTTATGGAGGAAGGGCGATTTAAGACACTGTTGAAGTGCTCAGCCCAGCGTTCGAGAATTTTCTCCTTCTCGGTGATCAAGGTATTCCGGTCTGCACTGAGGAGGGGGGATGATCCTGAGGATGTGGGGCCGTAGACTTCTTTTAAGGCATCACAGAACCTCTTCATATCGTGCCTGTCAGCATATCCCTGGATCTCATCAGCTTTGTCACTCAGCCACTTACTTTTGCTGAACAGTCCTGCGGATGGCATTGTACGCATCCTTTTTTGATGTGGACTTTGGGTTGCTCAGGTAGGCTTGATGCAGACGGCGTTTCTCATCCAGAAGCTGCTTGATTTCATCACAGTTTTCATCAAACCAGTCTTTGTGCTTTCTGGTCATGGGTCCCAGAGTCTCTGAAGCGGTGCTATAGATCAGCTCACGCAGTGTCCTCCAGTCAGACTCCACATTCTGGTTGTCCAGAGAGGCGGATTCCAGACGATCTTCTAACCCTAACCCTAACCTGAAACCCTAAGTCTGCGAGTGAGTGACATCTGTCTTCAGTTGCCGGGTGGTTCGAATCAGGTGAATTCAGAAGTGTTGAACTGGACTGGTGCCGCAGCTTACAAAACATTTTGACTGTATAGTATGGAAGGTTGAGACTGAAGCAGAGCATTGCGCTGTAGTATGGTGGGGGAGGGTTGGGGGTAATTTTTGGTGTGCTTTGATTTATCATGTGTCAGTAAAGAACCGAGCTGAACGTTTCTGTCTGTGTTTGTGTTGTCGGGACGTTAGATAGTCTGGGAAGGGTGGGGGTACAAGGGCAACCCCTTACGGGTTGTGACAGTGAAAAATTAATGGTCAATCAAAACTGTTGAATTGTCAGTCGAATCAATGGTAAATGTTCTATTCAAACCAATTTTATTGTTCTATTAAAATAAGGTTAAATGGTCAATCAAATAATGATTAGTAAATGGTCAATTTAGAATAATGTTAATGGTCAATTAAAGTAAGGTAACATAGCCAAGGTTAAATGGCCAATCAAATATGGGTGGTCAATTTAAAGCAATTTTAATGTACAATTAACATACGTTTTAAAGCCCAAATCAGCCACATTTCGCTTATTCCACGTAAAATACAAAAACGTTAAAGATATTCGTGTCGCTCAGTCCACGCGGCATGTAAACCAGGTTATTCGTATTGCTGGCTGTAAAATGTTTATGTCTCGCTCGGTCCACGTGACATGTAAACCAGGTTATTCGTATTGCTAGCTGTAAAATGTTTATGTCTCGCTCGGTCCACGTGACATGTAAACCAGGTTATTCGTATTGCTGGCTGTAAAATGTTTATGTCTCGCTCGATCCACGTGACATGTAAACCAGGTTATCCGTATTGCTGGCTGTAAAATGTTTACGTCTCGCTCGGTCCACGTGACATGTAAACCAGGTTATTCGTATTGCTGGCTGCAAAATGTTTATGTCTCGCTCGATCCACGTGACATGTAAACCAGGTTATTCGTATTGCTGGCTGTAAATGTTTCAGCAAGTCGCCTAGATCTTTGAAGTTATTATGTACGAAGAACAAAGACAGACAGACATAGTTACATATAAGGCACCGGGACAGTGAATCCACATCCACTGTGTCTACAGCTGAGCACAGGAAGACACAGGGAGGGACAAAAAGACACAGGATGGCACAGGAAGACACAGGATGGCACAGCAAGACACAGGATGGCACAGGAAGACATAGGATGGCACAGGAAGACACAGGATAGCACTGGGGGATACAAAAAGACACAGGAAGACAGTGAACCCACATCCACTGTGTCTACAGCTGGGCACAGGAAGACACTGGATGGCACAGGAAGACACAGGATGGCACAGGGAGATACAGGAAGGCACAGGATGGCACATGGAGATATAGGAAGACACAGGATGGCACAGGAAGACACATGATGGCATAGGAAGACAGTGAACCCACAAACACTGTGTCTACAGCTGGGCACAGGAAGACACAGGATGGCACAGGAAGACACAGGATGGCACAGGAAGACTGAACCCACTCTCTGTGTCTACAGTTGGGCAGGGACGGCACATGAAGACAAAGGATGGCACAGGAAGACAGTGAACCCACAACCACTGTGTCGACAGCTGGGCACAGGAAGACACAGGATGGCACAGGAAGACACAGGATGGCACAGGAAGACTGAACCCACATCCACTGTGCCTACAGCTGGGCACAGGAAGGCGGGGCACGGTCACTGCTTCCGCCGTTTTCACTTTCCCTGGCCGAGGTCACGTACTCGTTGACACTTTGGTGGGAAAATAGGAGTAAAGCGTCTTTCCTAAGGGCATGACACCATGACGAAATGGGGCCTGGAACCCCGACCTCAGGACAGGGCACAACAGAACAACACGACATAACATTACATAACACAACAGAGGAACAGAACAGAACAACAGAACATGACAGAACAGAACAACAAAAACAACAGAACAGAACAACAGAACAGGACATGACAGAACAGAACAACAGTACAGGACAGAACAACATTTACAGAACAACAGCACAGGATATGACAGAAGAGAACAGGACAGGACAGAACAACAGGACGGAACAACAGAACAGGACAGAACAACAGTACAGGACAGAACAACAGAAAAGGACGGAACAACAGAACAGGATATGACAGAAGAGAACAGGACAGAACAGAACAACAGGACGGAACAACAGAACAGGACAGAACAACAGTAAAGGACATGACAGGACAGGACAGAACAGAACAACAGGACAGAACAGGACAACAGAACAACAGGACAGAACAGCACGACAGGACAGATCAACAGGACAGGATAGAACAGGACAGAACAAAACAGGACAGGACAGAACAGACCAGACCAACAGGACAGAACAGAACAGAATAACATAACAGAACAAAACAACAGAGCAGAACAGGACAACAGAACAGGACAAGACAGAACAGTAAAGAAGAACAGGACAGGACAGAACAGAACAACAGGACAGAACAGAACAACAGAGCAGAACAGGACAACAAAACAGGACAACAGAACAGGACAAGACAGAACAGTAAAGAAGAACAGGACAGAACAGAACAGAACAACAGGACAGGACAGAACAGAACAGAACAGAACAACAGAGCAGAACAGGACAACAAAACAGGACAACAGAACAGGACAAGACAGAACAGTAAAGAACAGGACAGGACAGAACAGAACAACAGGACAGGACAGAACAGAACAGAACAGGACAGAACAAGAGGACAACAGAACGGGACAAGACATAACAGTACAGAAGATTAGGACAGGACAGAACAACAGAACAGAACGACACAACAGAACAGACCAACAGGACAGGGCAGAACACCGCAACAGAACACCACAACAGAACAGAACAGAACAACAGAACATAACAGAACAGGACAGAACAACAGAACAGAACAGAACAACAGAACATAACATAACAGAACAGAACAACAGAACATAACATAACAGGACAGGACAGAACACCACAACATAACAGAACAGAACAACAGAACATAACATAACAGAACAGGACAGAACAACAGAACAGAACAGAACAGAACTGAACAACAGAACAAAACAAAACAACAGAACAGGACAGAACAGGACACAACAGGATAGGACAGAACAACAGAGGACAGAAAAGAACAACAGGGCAGGGCAGGGCAGGGCAGGGCAGGACAGCACAGGACAACAGGAGATGACAGGACAGGATAACAGAGATGACAGGACAGGACAACAGAGATGACAGGACAGGGCATACCAACAGAACAGGACAGGATAGAACAGGACAGAACAAGACAGGACAGAACAGGGCAGGATAGAACAGAACAGGACAGAACAACAGAACAGGACAGAATAGAGAACAGAATGAAATACCGAGCCCTAACCACGGTGGGTATGATTTTACTACCCCAATAGCCGTAAAAGGTAATGCGACCTTTACATTCACCTTTAAACTTAACACAGCTGTTAGGGAAAGTTGATTTCAGCAACTTTAAGTCTTGTATGCGTTTCTTTCTTCTTTAAAAAAAGTTAATTTGCTGTTTGTTCAATTCACTTGTTAAGGTGCTGTTGCTGTTGTTAAGACAGAAGCACAATCCTGCAACAACTTATACAGGCGCATCACCCTGTCAGAACGTGGACACTGGTGATGCTACACAACACCATGTGGACACTGTTGTTGCTACACAGCACCCTGTGGGCACTGTTGTTGCTACACAACACCCTGTGGGCACTGTTGTTGCTACACAACATCCTGTCAGAACGTGAGCACTGTTGTTGCTACACAGCACCCTTTGGGCACTGTTGTTGCTACACAGCACCCTGTGGGCACTGTTGTTGCTACACAACACCCTGTGGGCACTGTTGTTGCTACACAGCACCCTGTGGGCACTGTTGTTGCTACACAGCACCCTGTGGGCACTATTGTTGCTACACAACACCCTGTGGGCACTGTTGTTGCTACACAACACCCTGTGGGCACTGTTGTTGCCACACAACATCCTGTCAGAACGTGGGCACTGTTGTTGCTACACAGCACCCTTTGGGCACTGTTGTTACTACATAACACCCTAAGGGCACTGTTGGTGCTACACAGCACCCTTTGGGCACTGTTGTTGCTACACAACATCTGTGGGCACTGTTGTTGCTACACAACACCCTGTCAGAACGTGGGCACTGTTGTTGCTACACAGCACCTTGTGGGCACTGTTGTTGCTACACAGCACCCTGTGGGCACTGTTGTTGCTACACAACACCCTGTGGGCACTGTTGTTGCTACACAGCACCCTGTGGGCACTGTTGTTGCTACACAACACCCTGTGGGCACTGTTGTTGCTACACAACACCCTGTCAGAACGTGGGCACTGTTGTTGCTACACAGCACCCTTTGGGCACTGTTGTTACTACATAACACCCTAAGGACACTGTTGTTGCTACACAACACCCTGTCAGAACGTGGGCACTGTTGCTGCTACACAGCACCTTGTGGGCACTGTTGTTACTACATAACACCCTAAGGGCACTGTTGGTGCTACACAGCACCCTTTGGGCACTGTTGTTGCTACACAACATCCTGTGGGCACTGTTGTTGCTACACAACACCCTGTCAGAACGTGGGCACTGTTGTTGCTACACAGCACCTTGTGGGCACTGTTGTTGCTACACAGCACCCTGTGGGCACTGTTGTTGCTACACAGCATCCTGTGGGCACTGTTGTTGCTACACAGCACCCTTTGGGCACTGTTGTTACTACACAACATCCTGTGGGCACTGTTGTTGCTACACAGCACCCTGTGGGCACTGTTGTTGCTACACAACATCCTGTGGGCACTGTTGTTGCTACACAGCACCATGTGGGCACTGTTGTTGCTACACAACACCCTGTCGGCACTGTTGTTGCTACACAACATCCTGTGGGCACTGTTGTTGCTACACAGCACCATGTGGGCACTGTTGTTGCTACACAACACCCTGTCGGCACTGTTGTTACTACACAACATCCTGTGGGCACTGTTGTTGCTACACAGCACCCTGTGGGCACTGTTGTTGCTACACAACATCCTGTCGGCACTGTTGTTGCTACACAACATCCTGTGGGCACTATTGTTGCTACACAACACCCTGTCAGAACATGGGCACTGTTGTTGCTACACAGCACCCTTTGGGCACTGTTGTTACTACATAACACCCTAAGGGCACTGTTGGTGCTACACAGCACCCTTTGGGCACTGTTGTTGCTACACAACATCCTGTGGGCACTGTTGTTGCTACACAACACCCTGTCAGAACGTGGGCACTGTTGTTGCTATACAGCACCTTGTGGGCACTGTTGTTGCTACACAACACCCTGCAGACACTGTTGTAGCTACACAACACCCTGTCAGAACGTGGGCACTGTTGTTGCTACACACCACCCTTTGGGCACTGTTGGTACTACATAACACCCTAAGGACACTGTTGTTGCTACACAACACCCTGTCTGAACGTGGGCACTGTTGTTGCTACACCCTGTGGGCACTGTTGTTGCTACACCCTGTGGGCACTGTTGTTACTACACAACACCCTGTCAGAACGTGTGCACTGTTGTTGCTGCACAACACCCTGTCAGAATGTGGACTCTGTTGTTGCCACACAACACCCTGTCAGAATGTGGACACTGTTGTTGCCACACAACACCCTGTCAGAATGTGCACACAGTTGTTGCTACACCCTGTGGACTCTGTTGTTGCCACACAACACCCTGTCAGAATGTGGACACTGTTGTTGCCACACAACACCCTGTCAGAATGTGGACACTGTTGTTGCTGCACAACACCCTGTCAGAATGTGGACACTGTTGTTGCCACACAACACCCTGTGGACACTGTTGTTGCCACACAACACCCTGTCAGAATGTGGACACTGTTGTTGCCACACAACACCCTGTGGGCACTGTTGTTGCCACACAACACCCTGTGGACACTGTTGTTGCCACACAACACCCTGTCAGAATGTGGACACTGTTGTTGCCACACAACACCCTGTGGACACTGTTGTTGCCACACAACACCCTGTCAGAATGTGCACACAGTTGTTGCTACACCCTGTGGACACTGTTGTTGCTACACCCTGTGGACACTGTTGTTGCTACACCCTGTGGACACTGTTGTTGCCACACATCACCCTGTCTGAACGTGGACACTGTTGTTGCTGCACAACACCCTGTCAGAATGTGGACACTGTTGTTGCCACACAACACCCTGTCAGAATGTGGACACTGTTGTTGCCACACAACACCCTGTCAGAATGTGGACTCTGTTGTTGCCACACAACACCCTGTCAGAATGTGGACACTGTTGTTGCCACACAATACCCTGTCAGAATGTGGACTCTGTTGTTGCCACACAACACCCTGTCAGAATGTGGACACTGTTGTTGCCACACATCACCCTGTCAGAATGTGGACTCTGTTGTTGCTACACAACACCCTGTCAGAATGTGGACACTGTTGTTGCCACACAACACCCTGTCAGAATGTGGACACTGTTGTTGCCACACATCACCCTGTCAGAATGTGGACTCTGTTGTTGCTACACAACACCCTGTCAGAATGTGGACACTGTTGTTGCTACACCCTGTGGACACTGTTGTTGCCACACAACACCCTGTCAGAATGTGGACACTGTTGTTGCTACACAACACCCTGTCAGAATGTGGACAATGTTGTTGCCACACAACACCCTGTGGACACTGTTGTTGCCACACAACACCCTGTCAGAATGTGGACACTGTTGTTGCCACACAACACCCTGTCAGAATGTGGACACTGTTGTTGCTACACAACACCCTGTCAGAATGTGGACACTGTTGTTGCCACACAACACCCTGTCAGAATGTGGACAATGTTGTTGCCACACAACACCCTGTGGACACTGTTGTTGCCACACAACACCCTGTCAGAACGCGTGCACTGTTGTTGCTCAGCCGACGAGAACAGGAAACCTCATTATCTGCCCATTCCTTTCTCTATCTTTGAATAGGCCATGTGGTAATCCAGGGGAGATAACATCTGATGCTGAAGAGCAACAGGGATGATGATGCGTTTAGGAGTACAGAGAGAGAGAGAGAGAGAGAGAGAGAGAGAGAGAGAGAGACAGACAGACAGACAGACAGAGAGACAGACAGAGAGACAGAGAGATAGACAGAGACAGACAGACAGTCAGACACACCCACACACACACACACACACACTCTCTCACACACACACCGACAGACAGTAAGAGACAGAGAGAGAGACTTGGAACTACAATGTAGGGTCACAGACCTGTATTCATATGATTACATGTGCTGCACACACACACACACACACACACACACACACACACACACACACACACACACACACCATGTACATATATAAGTGCACGACAAAAAAGACAAAAAATGAAACATAACTTCAAACCAATATTCTTTGGCGTCAATAAAATTGAAGAGGTAGATTCACATAAAATTCTGGGTGTCATTATTGATAAAGATCTATCTTGGACTGATCATACGAAGTACTTAAGTAAACGTCTCTCTAATAGAATACTTCAACTAGCAAAAATCAAAAAGATCTTCAATGTCCATTCACGAAAGCTCTTCTTCTGTGCACATATTCTGCCAGAAATCGACTATGCGTCAACTTTATGGGACAGCTGTAGCCTCTCAAACATGAAGCTTATTCACCATATGTATAAAAGAGCACCGAAAATAGTATTGTTAAAATCGAATTCCTTGACCCTAATGGACTATTAGCAACTTGATATATTATCTGTACTTCAACAACGCTGTTTGCATGCATAATGTTAAGAATGGAAATGCTCCAAAAAAGATTGCAGACACTTTTAAAACTAATGAACACAGACACAACCACATGCTCTGCATAACCAGACCAAGAAACAACCTTTTCAAATCCAGCTTTCTGAATTCTGGTGGAAATTTATGGAATAATCTCCCACTCTGAAAAGTATCGTGAATAAAATCATGTTTAAGAAAAATCTGAAGAATCACCTCATTGAAAATAATCAACAGTAATACAAATTTTGATCAGATATTCTAATATTCCTACCATTAATTGTGAAATGCTTGTATTGGCAAGGATTTTGCACTATATGAGGGAACATGTGCATGTGGGTGGGATGAGCATGGTGTCATTGTGTCTGAGAATTTGTGTTAAGTGGTGTGTGTGTGTGTGTGTGTGTGTGAAACGGAAATGCAATTGTGTATATCTTTATCACAATGTATATATATATATATATATATATATATATATATATATATGTATATGTATATATATATATATATGCATTTTGTTGTTATTGTTGCTTTTCATCTGCTTGTTTCTTCTCTCTCTCTCTCTGTCTCTCTCTCTCTCCTATACTTTTTCTCTTTTTTCCCTTTTATTTTCATTGATGGCTTGATGTAAAACAGCAATTGTTGCTTATTCAATTTACCATCATGAAATAAAATCTTGGCTGACACAGAGACACAGACAGAGACACGGACACAGGAGACAGAGACAAATACAAAGACACACACACGAGAGAGAGAGAGATGGAGAGAGAAAAAGATTTTTTTAAATTATATTCAAAACCGTACAAGTAACGTTAAGTACAAGCACGTGTGCACATGGCAAGTAAGAAAACAAAAAGAAAAGGAATGAAGGAAGAAAGGAAAGGAGCGAGGGAGACAGACAGACAGACAGACAGAGAGAGTGAGTGACAGAGAGAGGGGGAGGGAGGGAGAGGGAGAGAGAGAGAGAGACAGACAGAGAGACGGAGAGAGAGAGAACTCAGAACTCAAAAACGTTTTTATTCAAGGAAGATTTTAGGCATAGCCTATTCTTCCAATCTGGCCTTGGTAATCTACATCTATTACAAACAGCACACACATATATGAAGTAAAAGGTATTCATGCAGAAGGACATACATGATAAAGAAAACAACCCTCCCCACCCCCCGGCCCCCACACACATGCATACATACACGCGCGCGCGCGAGCGCGCGCACCCACATACACACACGCGCGCGCACACACACTGACACACACACACACACACACACACACATGGATGACAGATGGATAGGAAAGTGAGTCAGAAAGAGAGAGCGAGCGAGCGAGAGAGAGAGAGAGAGATGTCATTACTATAGTGCAACATACTACATAGACTACCACCATCACGATTATGATAGAACGAAATGAATAGATTTATACATGCATAAAAAATAGAACGAAAAAAAAAGAAAAGAAGAAAATAAAAATAAGAACGAAAGAAGCAAAACAAAACAAGATAAAATGAGAAAGAAACAACAACACTAGCAACAATAACTGATACAATAAATGATACATAACTGACCTCTTTGTTACTGCCTACAGTAATTCAAAGATCAGAGTTGTTTACTGTTGGAAGGGGCGAAGATATTTATGCAGACTTGATTTGAAAATAGAGAACCGCCCGTTTGTATGTGCAAAGGAAGGGAGTTCAACAGCATAGGAAGGCAGTGTATTCATATCCACTGTGTTCAGGTAGACAGACAGAGACAGGCAAATAAACAGACATAACCCAGAAACGACCCACCTCTTGGTTGGTGCTGAGATTTTCCATGACGTCCTCGTCTTGGGACGGCAGGAAGTCATCACGGTATGACGTCACGTTGCCCACCAACACCACCACCACCAATAGCGTCACTCCAACTGTGACGTCATACCTTCTCGTCATCGCTGGCGTCGTGGCGTTGTTGGATGTGTAAATTCTATTTGGTTGTGTTTGTTTGTTGTCAAACCACACACACATAACACAGTTTTGGATACAGAGACTTTGACCAGCGGAATGAGCTCAGGTCTTTCTGGCCTGGGGAATGCACACCTCGCCACGCTGGCTGTTGGCTGATTTCTTCATTCTGTTCTGTGTGAAGCTATCCTATATCTCGGCGCTCCTTACTTATTACGCTTTTTCTTTTTTCCGCAACTGTGTATTGAGTCTCCCGTGCCAGGTCCCAGACCTTTCCTGATCATTCGCTGGTCTGCTAGTGTTTCCAGCTGCTTCAGCCACTGACAGTTCTCACAGCTGGTGACAGCTGCTCCAATCACCGACGATCTCACAGCTGATGATTTGGGTACCCGTATGGGAGCGCTGCAACTGACAAATGAATTCACGATGCCGTGTCTAGAACCACAGAACTCAGGTAGGGCAGTGATGGATAGAATGGTTGTCTAGAACCACAAAACTCCTTAGGTAGGACAGTGATGGATAGAATGGGTGTCTAGAACCACAAAACTCCTCAGGTAGGACAGTGATGGATAGAATGGGTGTCTGCAACCACAGAACTCCTTAGGTAGGACAGTGATGGATAGAATGGGTGTCTGCAACCACAAAACTCCTCAGGTAGGACAGTGATGGATAGAATGGGTGTCTGCAACCACAGAACTCCTCAGGTAGGACATTGGTAGATAGAATGGGTGTCTGCAACCACAGAACTCCTTAGGTAGGACAGTGATTGGAAAAATGGGTGTGTAGAACCACAGAACTCAGGTAGGACAGTGATGGGTAGAATGGGTGTCTAGAACCACATAACTCGTCAGGTAGAAGTGTGGTGGATAGAATGCCGTGTCTAGAACCACAGAACTCGTCAGGTAGAAGTGTGGTGGATAGAATGCCGTGTCTAGAACCACAGAACTCGTCAGGTAGAAGTGTGGTGGATAGAATGCCGTGTCTAGAACCACAGAACTCAGGTAGGACAGTGATGGGTAGAATGGGTGTATAGAACCACAGAACTCGTCAGGTAGAAGTGTGGTGGATAGAATGCCGTGTCTAGAACCACAGAACTCGTCAGGTAGGACAGTGGTGGATAGAATGGGTGTATAGAACCACAGAACTCGTCAGGTAGAAGTGTGGTGGATAGAATGCCGTGTCTAGAACCACAGAACTCGTCAGGTTGGACAGTGATGAGTAGAATGGGTATATAGAACCACTGAACTCAGATAGGACAGTGGTGGATAGAATGGGTGTGTAGAACTACATAACTCCTCGGGCAGAACAGTGATGGGTAGAATGGGTGTGCAGAGCCACAGAACTCAGGTAGGACAGTGGTGGGTAGAATGGGTGTGTAGAACCACAGAACTCCTCGGGCAGAACAGTGATGGATAGAATGGGTGTGCAGAGCCACAGAACTCAGGTAGGACAGTGATGGGTAGAATGGGTGTGCAGAGCCACAGAACTCGGGCAGGACAGTGATGGATAGAATGGGTGTCTAGAACGACAGAACTCCTCGGGTAGGACAGTGGTGGATAGAATGGGTGTCTAGAACGACAGAACTCGGGTAGGACAGTGGTGGATAGAATGGGTGTGTAGAACCACAGAACTCGTCAGGTAGGACAGTGATGGGTAGAATGGGTGTGTAGAACCACAGAACTCGTCAGGTAGGACAGTGGTGGATAGAATGGGTGTGTAGAACCACAGAACTCGTCAGGTAGGACAGTGATGGGTAGAATGGGTGTGTAGAACCACAGAACTCGGGCAGGACAGTGATGGGTAGAATGGGTGTGTAGAACCACAGAACTCCTCGGGTAGGACAGTGATGGGTAGAATGGGTATGTAGAACCACAGAACTCGTCAGGTAGGACAGTGGTGGGTAGAATGGGTGTGTAGAACCACAGAACTCGGGTAGGACAGTGGTGGGTAGAATGGGTGTGTAGAACCACAGAACTCGTCAGGTAGGACAGTGGTGGATAGAATGGGTGTGTAGAACCACAGAACTCGTCAGGTAGGACAGTGGTGGGTAGAATGGGTGTGTAGAACCACAGAACTCTTCAGGTAGGACAGTGGTGGATAGAATGGGTATGTAGAACCACAGAACTCGGGTAGGACAGTGGTGGATAGAATGGGTGTGTAGAACCACAGAACTCGTCAGGTAGGACAGTGGTGGGTAGAATGGGTGTGTAGAACCACAGAACTTCTGGGTAGGACAGTGGTGGATAGAATGGGTGTGTAGAACCACAGAACTCTTCAGGTAGGACAGTGGTGGGTAGAATGGGTATGTAGAACCACAGAACTCCTCGGGTAGGACAGTGGTGGGTAGAATGGGTGTGTAGAACCACAGAACTTCTGGGTAGGACAGTGGTGGATAGAATGGGTATGTAGAACCACAGAACTCCTCGGGTAGGACAGTGGTGGATAGAATGGGTGTGTAGAACCACAGAACTCTTCAGGTAGGACAGTGGTGGGTAGAATGGGTATGAAGAACCACAGAACTCGGGTAGGACAGTGGTGGATAGAATGGGTATGTAGAACCACAGAACTCTTCAGGTAGGACAGTGGTGGATAGAATGGGTGTGTAGAACCACAGAACTCTTCAGGTAGGACAGTGGTGGATAGAATGGGTATGTAGAACCACAGAACTTCTGGGTAGGACAGTGGTGGATAGAATGGGTATGTAGAACCACAGAACTTCTGGGTAGGACAGTGGTGGATAGAATGGGTGTGTAGAACCACAGAACTCTTCAGGTAGGACAGTGGTGGGTAGAATGGGTGTGTAGAACCACAGAACTCCTCGGGTAGGACAGTGGTGGATAGAATGGGTATGAAGAACCACAGAACTCGGGTAGGACAGTGGTGGATAGAATGGGTGTGTAGAACCACAGAACTCCTCGGGTAGGACAGTGGTGGGTAGAATGGGTGTGTAGAACCACAGAACTCGGGTAGGACAGTGGTGGGTAGAATGGGTATGTAGAACCACAGAACTTCTGGGTAGGACAGTGGTGGATAGAATGGGTGTGTAGAACCACAGAACTCGTCAGGTAGGACAGTGGTGGGTAGAATGGGTATGAAGAACCACAGAACTCAAGTGAAGGATAGAATGCGTGTGAATCTGCTAAACAATCATCCACTGATGTTCTCAGAGTAAACCTTACAAAAATATTGTTTTATGAATGTGTAGAAATAGATTATTTATTCTGAAAGTGGAGAGAGAAAGAGACAATGCACCTTTTCAATGCACATAAATAAAGTGCATCCTCTTCGCATTAAGACAACACATCACAAATATAAAAAAGGAGCCAAAATCACGTATCGATATAAGTATCTTAATTTTTTTTTTTACTTAACAAATAAAAAGGTTAAAGGTCCCATAGCCTGCCATTGTGGCAGTGTATTCATATCCACTGTGTTCAGGGCTCAGCATAGGAAGGCAGTGTATTCATATCCACTGTGTGCAGGGCTCAGCACAGGAAGGCAGTGTATTCATATCCACTGTGTTCAGGGCTCAGCATAGGAAGGCAGTGTATTCATATCCACTGTGTTCAGGGCTCAGCATAGGAAGGCAGTGTATTCATATCCACTGTGTTTAGTGCTCAGCATAGGAAGGCAGTGTATTCATATCCACTGTGTCCAGGGCTCGGCATAGGAAGGCAGTGTATTCATATCCACTGTGTTCAGGGCTCAGCATAGGAAGGCAGTGTATTCATATCCACTGTGTGCAGGGCTCAGCATAGGAAGGCAGTGTATTCATATCCACTGTGTCCAGGGCTCAGCATAGGAAGGCAGTGTATTCATATCCACTGTGTGCAGGGCTCAGCATAGGAAGGCAGTGTATTCATATCAACTGTGTGCAGGGCTCAGCATAGGAAGGCTGTGTATTCATATCCACTATGTCCAGGGCTCAGCATAGGAAGGCAGTGTATTCATATCCACTGTGTGCAGGGCTCGGTATAGGAAGGCAGTGTATTCATATCCACTGTGTGCAGGGCTCAGCATAGGAAGGCAGTGTATTCATATCCACTGTGTTCAGGGCTCAACATAGGAAGGCAGTGTATTTATATCCACTGTGTTCAGGGCTCAGTATAGGAAGGCAGTGTATTCATATCCACTGTGTTCAGGGCTCAGCATAGGAAGGCAGTGTATTCATATCCACTGTGTGCAGGGCTCAGCATAGGAAGGCAGTGTATTCATATCCACTGTGTGCAGGGCTCGGCATAGGAAGACAGTGTATTCATATCCACTCTGTGCAGGGCTCGGCATAGGAAGGCAGTGAATTCACTTCCACTGTGTCCAGAGCTCTGCATAGGAAGGCAGTGTATTCATATCCACTGTGTGCAGGGCTCGGCATAGGAAGGCAGTGTATTCATATCCACTGTGTCATGGGCTCGGTATAGGAAGGCAGTGTATTCATATCCACTGTGCCCAGAGATCGGCATAGGAAGGCAGTGTATTCATATCCACTGTGTCATGGGCTCAGTACAGGAAGGCAGTGTATTCATATCCACTGTGTCCAGGGCTCGGTATAGGAAGGCAGTGTATTCATATCCACTGTGTGCAGGGCTCGGCATAGGAAGGCAGTGTATCCATATCCACTGTGTGCAGGGCTTGGCAAAGGGAGGCAGTGTATTCATATCCATTGTGTCCAGGGCTTGGCACAGGAATGCGGGGCCCAGTCCTCTCCTGCCGTTTTGAATTTCACCAACCGAAGTCAGGTACCCGTTCACACATGGGTCGAGTGAGGGAAATCGGAGTGACATGCCTTTCCCCAGGACAGAACGCCTCGCTGAAACTGGGCTTCGAACCCTGATGACTGGTGAACACTGGATAGTCCACCCTGATGACTGGTGAACACTGGATAGTCCACCCTGATCACTGGTGACAACTGGATAGTCCACCCTGATCACTGGTGAACACTGGATAGTCCACCCTGATGACTGGTGAACACTGGATAGTCCACCCTGATCGCTGGTGACAACTGGATAGTCCACCCTGATCACTGGTGAACACTGGATAGTCCACCCTGATCACTGGTGAACACTGGATAGTCCACCCTGAACACTGGTGACAACTGGATAGTCCACCCTGATCACTGGTGAACACTGGATAGTCCACCCTGATCACTGGTGAACACTGGATAGTCCACCCTGATCACTGGTGAACACTGGATAGTCCACCCTGATGACTGGTGAACACTGGATAGTCCACCCTGATCACTGGTGAACACTGGATAGTCCACCCTGATCACTGGTGAACACTGGATAGTCCACCCTGATCACTGGTGAACACTGGATAGTCCACCCTGATCACTGGTGACAACTGGATAGTCCACCCTGATCACTGGTGAACACTGGATAGTCCACCCTGATGACTGGTGAACACTGGATAGTCCACCCTGATCACTGGTGAACACTGGATAGTCCACCCTGATGACTGGTGAACACTGGATAGTCCACCCTGATGACTGGTGAACACTGGATAGTCCACCCTGATGACTGGTGAACACTGGATAGTCCACCCTGATGACTGGTGAACACTGGATAGTCCACCCTGATGACTGGTGAACACTGGATAGTCCACCCTGATGACTGGTGAACACTGGATCAGAAGTCCCCCTAATCCGCTCTGCTAACAGGCATCAATCACACACACAGCTCTATAACTCTATCACACACACAACATTATAATTCTATCACACACAGCTCTATAACTCTATCACACACACAACATTATAATTCTATCACACACAACTCTATAACTTTATCACACACACACACACAACTCTACCATTCATACAATTCTATAACTCTATCAGACACACAACCATATAACTCATACATACAACAGTATCAGACACATCTCTATCAATCACACAACTCTATAACTATCACAGACACAACTAAATCACATACACAGACACCTCTATCACACACACACACACACACACACAACTCTATCACACACACACACACACACACACACACACACACAACTCTGTCACACACACACAGCTCTATCACACACACAACTCAACAGACGCATCAAACCTTCTCACGTCGCTAGCGAAGAGCCGCTGTGGAGTGTGAACGCTCTGTGGTATCAGACGACGAAGCACCGAAACCTAGACCTCACTTCTTGCTTCCCGGCTCGTGGTCGTCGAACGATCTGTGTCCGATACTCGCCGCTTGTTGCTGGATGCCCGCTGGTCCTGGCGCCGGCAGCACCAGTGAATTTATACCACGAGGCGCCAGATTTCTCACCTTTTTTCATTAGTGTTCCTCTGCTTGCTCCCTACTGCTCCTACCGCTTGAACGGTGTGGTGCGGTGCGGTGTGGTGTGGGGGGCAGTGTTTGTGGCTGAATGATGGTGGTGGTGTGATGTTAGTAGGGGTGGTGCTACCCACAGTCGTGGAGGGATTTTTAGCCAGCGGGATGGGAGGGAGAGAGGGTGGGTGAAGGTGGTGAGAGAGTGGGAGTAGGGTCGGTGGGTAAATCAGAACAAACAGCACCTTTTTATTACTGAAGGTCTGTCTGTCTGACTGTTGCGTGTTGAGAGAGAGGGAGAGACAAAGGAAAAGCGGCCTGGGACGCGTGGTGTGTGTGAATGTGTGTGTGTGTGTGTGTGTGTGTGTGTGTGAATGTGTGTGTGTGTGTGTGTGTGTGTGTGTGTGTGAATGTGTGTGTGTGTGTGTGTGTGTGTGTGAATGTGTGTGTGTGTGTGTGTGCGTGCACGCGTGCAGAGACAGAGAGTGTGATGGTGGGGGTGGTGGGTAGGTGATATGGTTGGGAGAGATAGAAGAGGCTATGAACGGGGTACATGAAATAAAAAAAAAGACTATGAACGGGGTACAGAGGGAGATAGAAGAGCCTATGAACGGGGTACAGGGGACAGAAGAGGCTATGAACGGGGTACAGGGGGAGATAGAAGAGGCTATGAACGGGGTACAGGGGGTAGAAGAGGCTATGAACGGGGTACAGGGGACAGAAGAGGCTATGAACGGGGTACAGGAGGAGATAGAAGAGGCTTTGAACGGGGTACAGGGGGAGATAGAAGAGGCTATGAACGGGGTACAGGGGATAGAAGAGGCTATGAACGGGGTACAGGGGATAGAAGAGGCTATGAACGGGGTACAGGGGGAGATAGAAGAGGCTATGAACGGGGTACAGAGGGAGATAGAAGAGGCTTTGAACGGGGTACAGGGGACAGAAGAGGCTATGAACGGGGTACAGGGGACAGAAGAGGCTATGAACGGGGTACAGGGGGAGATAGAAGAGGCTATGAACGGGGTACAGGGGGAGATAGAAGAGGCTATGAACGGGGTACAGGGGGAGATAGAAGAGGCTATGAACGGGGTACAGGGGATAGAAGAGGCTATGAACGGGGTACAGGGGATAGAAGAGGCTATGAACGGGGTACAGGGGGAGATAGAAGAGGCTATGAACGGGGTACAGGAGGAGATAGAAGAGGCTATGAACGGGGTACAGGGGGAGATAGAAGAGGCTATGAACGAGGTACAGGGGACAGAAGAGGCTATGAACGGGGAACAGGGGGTAGATAGAAGAGGCTATGAACGGGGTACAGGGGGAGATACAAGACTGAACGGTGTACAGAGTGTAGAAGAGGCTATGAACGGGGAACAGGGTGTAGAAGAGGCTATGAACGGGGTACAGGGTGTAGAAGAGGCTTTGAACGGGGTACAGGGGGTAGAAGATGCTACGAACGGGGAACAGGGTGTAGAAGAGGCTATGAACGGGGTACAGGGGACAGAAGAGGCTACAAACGGGGTACAGGGTGTACAGGATGCTACAAACGGGGTACAGGGTGTACAGGATGCTACAAACGGGGTACAGGGTGTACAAGATGCTATGAACGGGGTACAGGGTGTAGAAGATGCTATGAACGGGGTACAGGGGGTAGATAGAAGAGGTTATGAACGGTGTACAGCTATCTGCTTCCTCTCTCTGTTGTTTTCACTTAACTAGAAAATCCAAACGCATAATAGGGTCCAGAAAATTTATTATCATTGCGTTCACCCTGACCCTCATCCGCGTGATGAAATCAACTCAATCGTTTGACCGAATAAAGATTGGTTTAAAGATACTGCAATCAATTCAATCCCTTGACCAAATGAAGCCTGGTAAGATAATGCAATCAACTCAAATCATCTGACCAAATAAAGCTTAGTTTAAAGATAATGCAATCAACGCAATCGCTTGACTAAATAATGCCTTGTAAGATAATGCAATCAATTCAATCGTTTGATCAAATATAACTTAGGTCAAAGATAATGCAATCAACTCAATCGTTTGACAAAATAAAGGTAAGGTAAAAGATAATGCAGTCAATTCAATCGTTTGACCAAATGTAGCTTAGGACAAAGATAATGCAATCAACTCAATCGTTTGATGAAATATAGCTTAGGTCAAAGATACTGCAATCAACTTAATTGTTTGACCAAATAATGCTTAGGTCAAAGATAGTGCAATCAACTCAATCGTTTGACCAAATAACGCTTAGGTCAAAGATACTGCAACAAACTCAGTCGTTTTACAGTAGTTATATAGCGCTGAATCTTGTGCTGAGACAAATCTAAGCGCTTTCACACCAGTCATTCACACACATGCATAACTCTAAAACTGAAGACAAGGAAGAGGCAGGGAAGGGAGGCTATCTTGGGAAGAGGTGGGTTTTAATGCCAGACTTGAAAGAGCTGAGTGTGGAGACCTGACAAAGCGAAAGAGAAAGTTCATTCCAAATGCAAAGTCCAGAGACAGTGAAAGAACAGCGTCCGACAGTGGAGTGTTTGAATCTGGGTATGCGTAAACAGAGTGGATCCGAAGCCGATCGTAGAGAGCGAGATGGAGTGTAGAGGTGAAGGCAGCCACAAAGATAGGAAGGGGCAGATTTGCGAATACATTGATAACATAGAGTGCTGATCTTGTACTTTATTCTGTGTGAGACAGGGATCCAATGGAGATGTTGCAAAAGAGGAGTGATGTGCTTAGATCTTTTGTTTCTGAGGACGAGTCGGGCAGCAGAGTTTTGTATGCACTGAAGTGACTGAATGGATAAAGCAGGCAAACCAGACAATAGAGAGTTACAGTAGTCAAGGCGAAAGAGAATGAGAGAAACAAGGTCTAGATGTTACGTCAATGGACAGATATTTCCGAATGGAACTGATGCGTCGCAACTGACAGCAGCAGGATTGACATATCTGACTGATAAATTTTTGTATGGACAGTGTGTTGTCAAAGACAACGCCGAGGTTCCTGACTGAGCTGGAAAGAGGGATGGATGTACTTCCAAGTTTGATTTTGTCAGTTGTGATGGAAGAGAGTTTTTGTTTAGTTCCTATGATCATTGCTTCGGTTTTGTCTGCTTTCAGTTGTAACTTATTTAGAGTCATCCAGTTTTGAATGTCCAGGAAGCATTCAGCTGTTTCTTGCAAGAGCGAGGACAATTTTTCAGGGGTATCACTCTTCTGAAGTTGAGTGTCATCAGCATAGGAATGATGACTAACATTGTGGTGCTTGATAATTTCAGAGAGGAGCAGTGTACAGTGTGAAGAGAACTGGGCCTAAAAGAGATCATGACCACATAAATCTTAGGTCAAAGATACTGCAACCAACTCAATCGTTTGACCACATAAATCTTCGGTCAAAGATACTGCAACCAACTCAATCGTTTGACCACATAAATCTTAGGTCAAAGATACTGCAACCAACTCAATCGCTTGACCACATAAATCTTAGGTCAAAGATACTGCAACCAACTCAATCGTTTGACCACATAAATCTTAGGTCAAAGCGCAGGAACTCCCTCAAAAGTTTTCTGACTTCTTCACCGGCAAAATATCATGCATTCGTGAGAAGCTTGACTCTGTTGTGTCTCCTTCTTCACCCGTTCAAGAACGCGTGTACAGTGGTCCTGTTTTACATTGTTTCCAACCGGTTACTGAAGATTTTGTGAAGAAAGTGTGTCTGAGCGCTTGTCCGAAATCCTGTGAGCTTGACCCTGTCCCGTCTTCTTTGTTGGTTGAATGTATTGATGTTCTACTGCCACATATTACTCATGTCATCAATTCTTCCTTGCTGTCTGGTTGTTTCCCTGAAAGCTTCAAGTCTGCTATTGTACGTCCACTCATCAAGAAACCATCTTTGGATCATAATTGCTTGAAAAATTATCGACCTGTCTCTAATCTGTCATTTTTATCAAAACTGCTAGAAAAGATCATATTGTCTCAGCTCTTAGCTCATCTGGAGCAGAATGGCTTACTTAATTCCCACCAGTCAGCTTATAGACGTGGTCATAGTTGCGAAACAGCCCTTCTTAGAATAGTGAATGATTTGCTTTCGGGATTTGATGAGGATAAGATATCTGTTCTCGCTCTCTTAGATTTGTCAGCAGCTTTTGACACTATCGACCACTCTATCCTCTTGAACAGACTTAAAACTTCCTTTGGTATTCGTGACACTGCACTAGCATGGATCACGTCTTACCTGTCAGATCGTACACAGAAAGTGTGTGTAAATGGTACATACTCTAGAGTATCTGCCTTGAAATATGGTGTCCCACAAGGGTCCGTCCTAGGTCCTGTTCTTTTCGTGCTGTATGCGGCTCCTGTGTCGGATGTCATCAGTCATCATGCGATGTCGCATGAGAGCTTTGCTGATGACACACAACTTTATCAGTCGGCTTCCATAGCTGAATTTGATGCACTGGTGACTCAAACACAGGAGTGCATTGCTGGCCTAAAGGACTGGATGACTCTCAACAAGCTGCAATTAAATGATGATAAGACTGAATTGATGATAACCTGTACAAAGAAGTTTCGTCAACATCCTTCCTTTCCTGACTCTGTTCTGATCAATAGCACACCTGTTTCACTTTCTCCCTCTGTTCGCAGTCTTGGTGTAATCCTGGACCAGTCTCTTTCCTTCCAACAGCACATTTCGAATATCTGTAAAGTTGCCTATTTGGAACTGCGTAGAATCAGCTCTATCCGCCACTATCTCTCAACCGATGCAACAAAGACACTTGTATGCTCTCTGGTTCTCTCAAGATTGGATTACTGCAACTCTCTTTTGGCCGGCCTTCCCAAATACCTGTTAGACAGACTCCAACGAATTCAGAATAACGCTGCCAGACTCATTTGCAGAGCTTCTAAATTTGACCATGTTTCTCCTCTCCTTCAGTCTCTCCACTGGTTGCCTGTTTCTGATCGAATAGACTATAGCTATCCACTCTGACCTTTTCTGCAGTCAACGGATCTGGCCCCAAGTATCTTTCTGAACTCATCCATATCTATACCCCGTCTCGCCAGCTCCGTTC
This sequence comes from Babylonia areolata, assembly GCF_041734735.1. Lineage (NCBI taxonomy): Eukaryota > Metazoa > Mollusca > Gastropoda > Neogastropoda > Buccinidae > Babylonia > Babylonia areolata. The sequence goes on along the minus strand of NC_134886.1, from coordinate 51,032 downwards.
TTCCTCTGATACTCGACTTCTCAGGATACCTCACGTCAGAAGTAAGACCTATGGACACAGATCGTTTTCTTTTCAATCGCCAAAGACGTGGAACAAGCTCCCTGATAACCTCCGTCATTCTGATTCCCTCGCATCTTTTAAATCTCGTCTCAAAACTCACCTTTTCCCTCAGCAATAAGTTCAATTGTGGCAGGTCCACAACTACATGCATGTATATGAATGTGTATTGTGTGTGCGTGTGTTTATGTAAGTTTGTGCCTGCCTATGTGTGCGTATTTGTTAGGGTAGCTGTTAGATACACGTGTATGTTAAAATGTATGTATGCAGTGTGTGTGTGTGTGTGCGTGCGTGCGTGTGTGTGTGCGCGTGCGTGCGTGCGTGCGTGTGTGTGTGTGTGTGTGTGGTCACATTTTGGTGTGTGTATGTAACATAGATATAATGTTTTATGTTATCAAAAGCGTTTTTGTAAAGCACCTAGAGCAGATTTCTGGATAGTGTGCTATATAAGTATCCATTATTATTATTATTATTATTAACTCACTCAGTACGGCCAGTCCTCTCTTCTCCTCTACACAGACACCTCGGATGTCCAGTGGGTGTCTGAATGACCCAACCTTTAGCTTCCGTCGTCAGAATTGTGGTATTCTTCGTCAACATTCATCTCTTCAGTATAAGAGCCTTCCGCATGTAATATTTTGATGGTGGTAAATGGGGAGAAACGCTGTTAACGTCCTCTCTTTCGCCGTTCGTATGGAGAGAGTTAAGATACTGCAACCAACTCAATCGCTTGACCACATAAATCTTAGGTCAAAGATACTGCAACCAACTCAATCGTTTGACCACATAAATCTTAGGTCAAAGATACTGCAGCCAACTCAATCGTTTGACCACATAAACGTAGGTCAAAGATACTGCAACCAACTCAATCGTTTGACCAAATAAAGCTTAGGTCAAAGATTAAAGGTCCCATGGGCCTGTTCGCCCACCGTTGCAGTGCAGTCCTACCCAGTGTCTAGAGCTCGGCATAGTCCT